>NW_010126208.1:599-2136 GCF_000699245.1 Pterocles gutturalis | reverse complement strand
TCAATGAAAAAAAAGATGATGGGGACACCGGTGACCCCGTCCCCACCCCTCCAGAGCCCGCAGTGTCCCCACAGTTTCCCCACAGTGTCCCCACGCCATCCCCACCGGGTTGACAAGGATGTCCCCCAGGTGGTTGATGACAAAAAAGATGATGGGGACACCAGTGACCCTGTCCCCACCCTGCCACCCCGCTGTGTCCCCACATTGTCCCCATGTGGCTGATGGGGATGTCCCCCAGGTGGGCAATGAAAAAAAAGATGATGGGGACACCAGCGAACCCATCACCACCCTGCCATGTCCCTGCCGTGTCCCCATGCTGTCCTCACCTGGCTGACAAGGATGTCCCAAGGTGGTTGATGACAAAAAAGATGATGGGGACACCAGTGACCCTGTCCCCACCCTGCCACCCCGCTGTGTCCCCACATTGTCCCCACGTGGCTGATGGGGATGTCCCCCAGGTGGTCAATGAAAAAAAAGATGATGGGGACACCAGCGAACCCATCACCACCCTGCCATGTCCCTGCCGTGTCCCCATGCTGTCCTCACCTGGCTGACAAGGATGTCCCAAGGTGGTTGATGACAAAAAAGATGATGGGGACACCAGTGACCCTGTCCCCACCCTGCCACCCCGCTGTGTCCCCACATTGTCCCCACCTGGCTGATGGGGATGTCGCCCGGGGGGTTGATGAAAAAAAAAGATGATGGGGACATCAGTGACCCTGTCCCCACCCCTTCAGTGCCCGCAGTGTCCCCATGCTGTCCCCACCTGGTTGACAAGGATGTCCCCACAGTGGTTGATGAAAAATAAGGGGGACACCAGCAACCCTGTCCCCACCCCTCCAGAGCCCACAGTGTCCCCACATTGTCCCCATGTGGCTGACGGGGATGTCCCCCAGGTGGTCAATGAAAAAAAAGATGATGGGGACACCAGTGATCCTGTCCCCACCCCTCCAGTGCCCGCAGTGTCCCCATGCTGTCCCCACCTGGTTGACAAGGATGTCCCCACGGTGGTCAATGAAAAAAAAGACAAGGGGGACACCAGCAACCCTGTCCCCACCCCTCCAGTGCCCGCAGTGTCCCCACAGTGTCCCCGCAGTGTCCCCATGCTGTCCCCACCTGGTTGACAAGGATGTCCCCACGGTGGTCAATGAAAAAAAAGACAAGGGGGACACCAGCAACCCTGTCCCCACCCCTCCAGTGCCCGCAGTGTCCCCACAGTGTCCCCGCAGTGTCCCCATGCTGTCCCCACCTGGTTGACAAGGATGTCCCCACGGTGGTCAATGAAAAAAAAGACAAGGGGGACACCAGCAACCCTGTCCCCACCCCTCCAGTGCCCGCAGTGTCCCCACAGTGTCCCCACAGTGTCCCCATGCTGTCCCCACCTGGCTGACAAGGATGTCCCCAAAGTGGCTGATTAAAAAAACGATGATGGGGACACCAGTGACCCTGTCCCCACCCTGCCACCCCGCTGTGTCCCCACATTGTCCCCATGTGGCTGATGGGGATGTCCCCCCGGGGGTCAATGAAAAAAAAGAAG
>NW_010126208.1:0-235 GCF_000699245.1 Pterocles gutturalis | reverse complement strand
CCCCACGGGGTTGACAAGGATGTCCCCCAGGTGGTCAATGAAAAAAAAGATAACGGGGACATCAGTGACCCCGTCACCACCCTGCCAGCACCCGTGGTGTCCCCATGGTGTCCCCACTGGGTTGAAAAGAATGTCCCCCAGGTGGCTGACAAAGAAAAACGATGATGGGGACACCAGCAACCCTGTCCCCACCCTGCCAGCCTCCATGGTGTCCCCACAGTGTCCCCACTGGGTT
>NW_010126207.1:371-5725 GCF_000699245.1 Pterocles gutturalis | reverse complement strand
TACCAGCTAACCTTTATTAGTCCCATCTCAACAGGAGTGAAAGTCTGTCTGGTTTCAGGGAACTGACAAATTTAGTTTTACTTCACATGGTAACAAGAGGCATTGGGGAGTTTAAGCCTGGGGACAAATCCAACATCCTCCTTTCAGATTTGAGGAAGATTAGGGTTGGGCCAACCCCACCTGTCAAGTTTGGGTGATAGAATTCCGTCTGGATTTCATTTATCAGTCATCTAGTCAGTGGGTTAATAGTTCGGTGTTAGTGACCACACAATGTCTGAGCGCAATATGCGCTGTGCAGCCTAGAAGCCATTCACTAACGGAGACCTTCCCCCAGTTACACATCCCACAGTGGAACAGCACGGAACGGTTTGGATTAAGCTCCCCAGCCCTGCCAAACTACAGCAGAGCGAAGGTCTGTAGGTCTGTCCAGAACAAACGGTGCCGTCTGGAAGCACACAAGGGGGGCTGTGGAAGCAGTGACTAACAAACAGCAAACAGCTGGGAGAACTCTGATGCAAAACCTTCCTCTTACATCTGTAGGTTAGTTTTCCTATGGGCTGCTAGATGACCTGCAGCTGTCTGCACACTCCAGAGACAAGCTGGGCTCATCCATGCCTCTCAGCTTCCAAAATGGACAAGGAGCATTACCCAGGCCACGTCTGGAGCCACAGATCAAACCTGCAAACCTCTTATTGTAAGAGAAGCAGAATGAAGATGGCTTGGTTTAGAAGCAAAGCTAGTAAAATAAAAATAATCACATGGTTTTAATATAAGTGTTCTGTCTCCTCTTCATAGGATATTTATGCTCTTACTGCAAATATTTCTGGCATTTGTTGAATTCTAAAGCTAAAGTTAGTTAGCTGGCTGTTCATAGCAAGCTATCTGAGTGGCTTCTCCAGAGCAGGGCAGGCTTACTACCTGATTAATGTAGAGGACAACCTTGTCTGGTAGGAACACCTGTACACGACAAATAATAGTAAAATACTTTTGGAGCTTTATTTCACTGAAGTACATATTTAACATTCAAAAACTCTGACTTCAAAGAAGAATCTGAAAATAAAACATTGGTACGAGAAGACAAAAAGATTCCTAAATACTTACAATGAGAAAGCTGAACTCACAAATAGTTTTTCTTACTGAAGATAACCACCAGCAATAATTTAATTCCTTAGAAGATTGAGGCCTGCTGTTCACCTTACAATTATCTGCAAAGTTTTCATCATCATGGCTGCTGTAGCTTGTCTGAAATCACTTGGGACCCATCCTCCATGGATGGGCAATTGTGACAGTGTTTAAAAGCAGCAGCAAGATGTATAGATTACTTTTTTTGGCTGTAAGGAGGCTTGCCAATATACATTACCATTTTGGTATGTGCCCAAATAAGCAATAAATATTACCTTTTAGATATACTAAAGAAACTTTCAGATTTGCTTTATCCACCAAAGAGATTTCTTTCTTCCTAGGGTGGAATTACTGATGGCAGGAAAGCAGTCAGCCTGAGGTGTTTCAGCTTTTCTAGTTCTTCTCTGTAGAGGAACACTAGAGATACAAAATAGGACAGTTAGGTAAAAATTGAGAGAGATATCATCCCTTTTGGTTACAAGGTGTTTTATTATATTTTCACCACTGGCACCATTCTTTTGTAGAGGAAAATGTGGCAATCTGTGTTGCAATGAAGGTGCTTATCTGTTGGGAAGAGTTTGACCTTCTCAGAGCCTTTTCTTTAGCAGTGTGCAATCTGCATGAGGAAAGAAGTTCTCTGGAATGCTGCACAATGAGCATGTTGTGTTAATTTCAGTGCTAAGTCTTGTTTCTTTGTTTTTTGTGTGGTGATAACTCACAGTTCACATCTGAGGACCCTGTATGTCCAGTGAACCAAGAGAATAGGGTAGGACATGCACTTCTTACTGAAAAAGGAGAGGAGCACCCTGGTCTTCCTTCTCCCTTCTGCATCCTGGGAATTTGACCAAAATTTGGTCCTCTAAAAAGCAGGTGCAGCTTTTAAAAAAACTGATGCAGACTTGCTTAATGTTTTCAAATTGCTTAGGAGTCAACAGTCATACTCTGCCTCCCTGTACTGAAAATGATTCTTGAAATCCCATTTGGCTTTTTCTTTCTTTGTTACTACAGATACAAAGGTTTTAAAGGCAACTGCTCGATTTCCTTCATTGAGCAGTTCAGAGCCCTCCACCAGTGCAATAAGTACTGTGAGATGCTGGGGCTGAAATCTCTCCGAACCACTCATCAAAAACAGAGGAAGGCAACATCCATGAAAAGCAAAAATCTACCAAACCCATCGACTGTAAAGAAAACAGTGTCCAAGAAAGCAAGAGAACCCAGAGACTTCATTTCTTCAGAGCACTGAGTTGCACTGTCCCATCTTGTGAAAACTCCTCTCCAGGATCTGTAGCAGCGACAGGGACCAGTGACCTGGTGGGGGCATAACTTTTGCCTCATGACATTGTTTTGAAGTCATCCTGATGCTGATGCCAGCAACAAAGGAAGGAGCTGATTCTATGGTCTGGGTACCTGAGATTTAACACTGGGGTGAGGTTTTGAAGACAAACTAGGCCGTCTGCCTGGATCATCTGCCAACCCTTCTGTGTACTGGTATCTGCACATCTTGAGTCTTGGACACTGAGCGCACCACAGGTCCCTGGAGAACATCTTCCCTTCCGTGTGTCCATGCCTGCCACCCTGTGGGTTCAGCTGCTACATAAACATCAATATATTTAAGATGCCACTTAGTAAAAGTTTTGCACAGTATTGTCACTCAGGCTGCTATAGAAAAACTGTTTTCTTTCACAGATTTTTGCATATTGTAATCCTACTATAATCTATTCTTGTGCTTTTTTTTCCCCACTTACGTGTCTTTTAATACAAGACAAAGCCAGTTGTGATTGGACATACCTGTGTTCTGCCCCCCACAAAATTAGTTAGCATCTGGAAGGTCCCCATAAAGTGATGTCATCAGCTTAAAGATGGGCAACTTGTGTGACTCTCCATAGAATTCCTTGCTTCCTATGCAAGCTTCCTTGAATCTACAGTTAACCCCATGCCACAGTACTGTTGTGCTTGCATCGATCCTGCTGTAGGATGGAGGTTTGGAATCTGCACGTTGCCAAACAGCTACCATTGGAAATAAACCATTACGCATGGAGGGATTTCAGTGCCTCGCAGCATTTTCAACTCGAATAAGTACAATTACTTTTCTGTGTAGCATAGAGTTTTTTTTGGAGGAACATGCCAGGTGCCCTGGGCTGGTACCTGTCTGCTAAAGAAGCGTGATTTATCCAAAATGCCTAGGCAGGGCCAGAACCGAAAAAAGATACTGTGCTCTGTTAAACTTAGGTGTAGCTACCTGGAGATCTGCCGCCAGAGGAGGGAACTATGCATGTCAGAGGACTGCAACGAGTTTACTGGAGGTGGCAGTTGAAAACCCAACCTGCAGTGCCCAACACAGAACACAGACACCAAACGTTGTCAGGTTTCTTCTCCCTGGGTTGTGATTACTGAATTACAGGTGGTGCCAGAAACCAGTGCCTGTGTGTAAGAGTCCCATCAGTGCTGAGGAAGGTAAAAGCGATTTCAGACTGGGTTCTGCTTCGTACTGATAAGCAGTCTGTGCCAAACAAGGGATAAACTGTTGGGGACTAGCTGACAGTAGGAGCAGAAGCTCATCTGACTGCAATGTAGATGTAACATTTGCACTTGTCATCCTGGGCTCCCTTTATACAGTTAATGGAGGTCTTCTCCGTGGAATTCAGAGCAAAAAGAAAATTGTGAATGCAAAGAGTGATTAGGATGCATACAAGGTTTAGGAAACCTATTCTGTGTTCCTCCATGAAGACCTGTTGCATTACTGTAATTTGAAGTGCTGAGAATTCTTTTAAAAACACCTAGACTGGAACTCAGTTTTAATATACAACATTGCAGTCCTGCCATTAATTTTCAGCAGTATGCATTGCTAATGACTGTTCCAGGGCAATAGCTCATGGGAGAAAACAAGGTTTAGGGAATAAAATTAAGTAACTCATTGAAGATGTTCTGTTGGGAAACACTGTGTAATAAAATTGGTTGCAAATGGAAACACAGTATGATCTGTAAAACTGAAGTTTCACATGTTCATCTGTACTCGCTTCCAGCAGCACTCACCATGCCACTGCCACAGGGAGCTTCCTAGCCCTTACGCATGCCTAGTAACGTAGCCCTGGAAGGCAGAGGAAAGGTGGAGTTTGGAACATGCTGATGAATATTAACGTTACCCCTCGCATTGCAAATCACAGAGCAACATTGGGTGAGCCTGAATCTTGGATTGCTCAATGAGATTGAGGCTTCTCGGGGCAGTGCTGGTGCCCAGCTTTCATTAAGTCCTTTCGAGGCTTTTCCAGATGATTCCTATTCTGTACAAGCTTTCAGAATAATTTATACGAGGGAATTGCAACCCTTCCCCAAGCAGTAGGTTTTGAATATGAGACAAAGGACTTGAGCGTGGTGCTCAAATCATACGTACAGTTGCGACGTGGAAGGGAACAAAGCTGAAAGCCTTTGAAACCTGAATAAATAATGTTTCAAGTTAAAGGTAATAGCTTTTTATCAGAATTTGGAAAGTGTTCTGTTTGAAAAATTAATGAGCATCTCAGTCAATGTTCCAAAGATGTTTTAATTTGGTGCCAAAACAAAAGCCAGTTTCACTGCATCAGCTGATTGGCTTCAGCATTCTATTGTTACGGTCAATCCAACAGGAAAAAGAAAACCCCCAACTGGCCCTGTTTTTCCAGAGGTAATCACAACCCCCTTATGCCAGTGAAACCCACATTCCTCATGACGACATTGTAATGATGATTCCTTCAGGTGGCTCGTGTATGCCAGGATGGGATCTGGAGCGTGTGTGGCCGTGCGTTACTTCCCACATACTGGGTTGGGTTTGCTCTTAAAGAGCAGGCAGAGTCATCCTGTCATAGACGTAGAAATTTATTTATTGCTCAGCACGGTGGGAGAAGATACTTCTGCAGTGGATTTCCGAATTGATGCCGTGTCTACCAGTAGCTATTTAGTGTGATAATGGCGTTTGATAGCCTTAAGACACAAACACCATTGTCACACTCCACAGCTCGGGCAGCAGATCGGGATCTGTGAACGAGGCAGACTTCAGCGGGGCGACTTCAAACACCTGCAAAACACAGAAAAAAAATGTTTATTGCCTATTTACACGGGGCGCATCAGCAGTCTCACCACGGAAGCGATTCCGAGTTTCTTTGACGGGAATGCTTTGTCTGTTAGCTGCAGTAATCTAAAAGTTAAAAGAGTTCTAAGTGTGCCGCTAAGTAGCTGTAAGTGGCCGCCTTTAAGGC
>NW_010126207.1:0-340 GCF_000699245.1 Pterocles gutturalis | reverse complement strand
GCAAGAAGCCCCCCCCAGCCCCTCGGTCCCTGCTCCCCTCGGCGGGGCGGGCGGAGACCCGGGAGAACCAGAGGGAAAAAACCTCGTGGGCTGGGGAGAGCGAAGGATAAACCCTCGTGGGGTGGGGCACGGACAGGCACTCACCGCTGCTGGTCACGGGCGACAAACAGGCTCGACCTGCGGAAACACAAGAACAATCAGTTAGCAACCAGAAGCAGAGCAAGAGGAGGGGACACAGACCTGCGTCTTAAATAAATGCCCCTCGCCCCCCTCCGTCCCCCCCTCGGGGTGCTGCTGGCGGCGGCGCGGGTTGGCTCGGCCCTGCCCGGGGCGGGTCCGG
>NW_010126206.1:0-1509 GCF_000699245.1 Pterocles gutturalis | reverse complement strand
TCTGCAAGCACGCTGGAGAAGTGCTGGAAGTTCTCTTCTTATTCTCTGATTGCCGTTTCATGCATGCAAGTCTCAGCTGTTGTTTCCTGTAGTTCTCTGTGCGATCAAAGAGATGGTGCCAGATAAGGACAAATGTTCTTTTTCTGATTTGATATGCTGGGAGCAGCTCTGTCCATTTGCTGCAAGGGTGAGATACTGTCTTTAATAATGTGCCAGACTGGGGCATATCCCATTAAAAAAAATAGATGGTAACCACTGCTGATTCAGGGTTGCATTAAATTCCCATGACAACGGTGCATTTGCAATTCCCTTGAAGTCCGGGTCTGACACATAAAGAGTACCTAGATGTGATTGCTGAGGCTCAAATCCTTTCTTTCCATGGGGCACAAGGGACTTGTAAACAGAAAAGCTGAATCATAGTCACGATCTCTATCCTTTTGCTGCAAGAGCTTTGGCGGCTGCAGCTTGGACACTCTCCTTGCTGTGAGGAAGTGGTTGAGTGACTGCTGCTCATGACCTGAAAGTAATCTGTAATATCTGTTGAATAAAAACAAAATTAAAATGAGCAAGTAACTGTATCCAGATAAACTCAGGAGAGAAGGCATATTTACATTTCAGATTTTAAAACATGAAATAACTCTCCTCTTTTCAAACACCGGCAAAGCTTGTAATCTCCCCTCCAAGGGGCAATTAAGCTTTTGGCACCCAAGAACTTTTTGGCTTCTACATTTTAAAAAGGAAGAAGTGTTTATCAAACCATTCCCATGCAAGAAGGGAAAATACCATCTTTTCTAGTTGATAAAACAAGAGCAGTGCTTTCCTGTACAGCTGTTCTACAAGTAATATTAGAGCGTTTGTGCCGGTCTGTGCTTTACCTACTACAGAAAGGTTCTGTGCAGGTGGTTGAACAAATTATCACCTGGTTTAAACAGGTGCCAGTGAAATTGCCAGTTTACCCCAGTTCTTAAGTCTCTACAGTGCTAATTGAACATTGATGTGTTATTGCTGCTGAAAAGTTCTGATGCTCTTTGATCCGACATGTTAAAGTAAGTCAAACATCTGTCTTGTGAATAAATCTTCCATATAAAATAGACCTTTTTGATTATGAAACTTTGCTCTAAAGCAAACCTGATTTGTTGCCCGTGTCCCTAAAGCTACTTTTGGCATATTCAGGAAACCAAAATATTTTTCTCATCTCTGAAGATGGGTTAAGCTTTCTCTCCAGTACACTTTGCAGTTATTCCTGGACTTCTCACCCTTTCGGGCTCCATCTGGAGGTCCTTGGGCCTCTTCTCATGTTTTTAGGATATTTGTGTTAACTTCCAACACTTTTAGGAGAAATGCCATCAAGAAGCAGAAAATGCTTCACCTCTGCTTGCAGTGTCTCAGTATGTGATCTCGCCTTTATTCGCTGCTTTCCGTTTTATCTCTTCTTCTTGATACAGTTTTACGCTATTGTGTTGGTTCTTCGACAAGCAATGTATGACAAAGTGAGAAAGGCTAAGAAGC
>NW_010126205.1:6012-6864 GCF_000699245.1 Pterocles gutturalis | reverse complement strand
GTGCAAACACGACTCCGTCGTGATTGCACAAGCACCGGCGTCCGGTGGGATGAAGATGCTGACATCAGCCAGGGTGGGAAAAATAGCTGTGCTGAAGCCTGGCTGCATGGCTCCGAGCGTGGTTTCGTTCAGAGAGCGGCTGCTGCATGGGCAGCACGAGGCTTCGCTGCAGGTCCCGGGAAGCTTGAAAGGCCAGCGGCTTCACTGAGTTTTTTATTTTGCCCTTCACCCAACTTCTGCAAAAGTGAAGACAACCCATCCTGGGGAAGCCGTGGTCTGCACAGCCCTTGCAGCTTGCTGGCTAACCTCACACGGGCTATCGGAGAGGACGAGCACAAGATTTCTGGAAGAAAAGCAAAGAGTCTTCCTAGGTTATCAGGGGGGACAATTATTCCAAGGGAGGAGCTTTAAATGCATAAGAGACTGTTTAGGCTCAAACCACAGAGACTGACAAACCACCGGGAATGTGGCACAATTGCCTCGAGAAGACAGTCCCAGGTTTTAGTGACGCCTTTTGCTCATATCGGACACATGAACGGAGACGGACGCATTCGTTTTTGCCACTGAATTGCAAGGCAGCGCGAAGGTAACTCAGTCTAGCGAAGAGTGAGGAGAGGACTCGGTGCATGCGGGCGCGTGGTGTCCGTGCGCGTGTGCACACGTGTGCGCATGCGAGTGCACGCTCGTGAGCGTGTGTGTCGGGGTGCGAAGAGGCATTTTGGAGCAGCCTCAAGGGACGGGACCTGCTGAGCGGAGCCAACCGCCGCGTTCCCTGGGAAGGGTTTCCCTGCAGCCGGGCTGTGCCGTGGGCTGTCCCGCTCTCCCAGCTGCCGCGGTACCACGATCCCCCCG
>NW_010126205.1:3754-5937 GCF_000699245.1 Pterocles gutturalis | reverse complement strand
CGGCCCCCGGCAGCTCGTTCGTTAGCGTGTGCCAGCGCTCGATTTTCTTGTCCTTGTTTTTCAGGCAGTCGAACCAGTGCTTCAGCCGCTCGCCTTTGGCGTTGATTCCCAACACGACTCCACCTGGCGAGAGAGACAGAGAGAGGGAGACGTGGGGGCGACCATCAGCCCTGCGAGGGATGCCAGGGATGCTGAGGGATGCCGAGGGATGCCGGGGGATGCTGGATGGAGGCAGGTCAGGCAGCGACTCTCATGGTATCCGATGCCCTGACCTGATCACACACCAGCAATCACAGCCCGGCTTCCCTGGGACCTGCCCCGGGCAGCTTGCTCTTATGCCAAGGGCAGCGGCTGTCAGAGCTGCTGGGCGCTTGCTGGCAATAAATCACAGTGACCAGTAACAAAATCACAACAAGCCCAGACATCCCACAGAGATAAATGAAACCTGCCTGTTAAACCTGGTTTTTATTCAGAAGGAAAGATCTGAAAACAGATGGGGAGAGGGAGACGCATCTTCTCCCTGCTGGGGTGCTCCTTGCGTGGGGGATGCCTGAAGTGGGGCCGGTGGTGGGAAAGGCGGCTCAGGTGCAGGAGAGGGATAAAAGCAGAACAGAAACCCAGCAAGAATGAACACGGGGGTAGAGAACAAGCCGGGAGGCTGGAGAAATGCAGAAGAGCAGCAGATGTAAAAAGAAGAGGCACAGAAGGGGAAGACAAAAGGAAAAAGAGACAAAGGAGACCCTCTGGAGTGCCCCACTCACCTATGAAATCGTTTGACTTCCCGATGTCGTAGTCCCACACTGTGACTTCCAAGGTCTTTTTCGCCAGGTCGCCGTGCTTTATCTCATAGCAGAACTCCTGTTGGGGAGCGGAGACAGAGTCAGGACAAACGCGTGCTGGGCTCAGCACAGGGGCTGGGGCTGTCCATCCTCCTCCTCGGGCTGTGGCCCTTTGCCACGCACGGGAACTCAGCCTTGATCCCTCACCTGCTGATGCAGGTTGGGGTTTGTTTTTTTTTTTTTCCTTTTAAGTCCAAGGACTGAGAAAAACCCGTAGGAGAGAACCACAACTTCTGAAAACTCACCTCATTGAACTCGGGGTTCAGCGTCTTCTTCTTCACCGCTGTCTTATGCTTTGATTTCTTATCCTCATCTGGTTTCAAGTAACTGCAACGAAACCGATGCAGCGGGGTCACACACAGCTCCCACACCCACCCCAGACCTGCAGCTCCCAAAATGCTGGAGATGGCTGGAAGAAAGCAGCATTTTTTTGTTCGCACAAGATGAGCCACTGACTGCCATCCAAGAGCACCGACTATGCCATCTCCAGTCCCTAGGGGACACTGGCACCACACACATGCTCCCAGCGCCCAAAATCGAATGCTCCCAGCCCAGAACCGGTCCAGACTTGGGACCCTGCAGCTGGTCTGCTCATCCGGAGCCTCGCCAGGAGACAGAAACCACGCACAGGTGTGTAAGAGGGAGAAGGAGCAAGTGCAGCGGCTGCAGCTTCGTGCACGGCTCTTTCCTGCGGATATTTTGCAGCGCAGTAGCGGGGATGAGAAACAAATGAGATTAAAGTGTCATCAAGCAGAGAGGGCACCTGAAATCTGGGCCAGGTCAACGTCAATCCATCAGTTTCATGTTGGTGCTGCTCCTTTAAACATCAGTTCTGCTTCCTCGTTACACTTTCCAGATCTCGCGCGTAATTAAAAAATTAGGGCTTGTACCTAGAAGCATCACTTGTGTACCTGCTCTGGTTTGAGCCCTGCAGATACAACCTGCCGCCGAGAGCACAAGCGTGCACAGCAACGGGAATGACGGTATTTCAGGGACTGAGCCTCTGAGGAGCATTTAAAAAAGCAAGAGGGGATTTTTATGCAAACACCTCGACTCCTAAAGAACAATCAGATAGGAAGGTGGAAGTGCTCCATTACTGGCCTCCCAGGTGTGGTCCATTCCAGTAGTTCTGCCAAGACAAATACCACCTGAGAGTGCCAAAGTTTGGGTCTGTGCACTGGGGACAGGGACGTGGGATGGGCACGGGGGGGGGTGCTGCTGGCTCTTCTTTGCCATGGCCCCCCTGCTTTGCAGAGAGCGTGTCTGAAAGACGCCATCCACCCAAAAACCAGGCGCTGTGGTGATGCAGTGCCCTGCACCAGCCCGGCTCTGCGTCAGCAAACC
>NW_010126205.1:3141-3734 GCF_000699245.1 Pterocles gutturalis | reverse complement strand
CAGCCGCTGGATGACACCGGCTTCCCTGAATCACTTGGGTGAGGGCGAGTCACAGCAGCCCATTACACTCATTGTAATGGCTCTTTTTTTTTTTTTAATATTACTGGTATTTCTCAAAAAGAAGGTACTCCCAGTCATTTACATTGTAAAGTGTCAGAGGAACCTGCAAACCTGCCTCAGCTCTGTCAACCAAGCCCTGGAGCCACCGGAGCCCCGGGGTTGTGATTAACGTGCTGTCTGACCTAATTACACACACGCTGTAATTAGAGCCTTTCCAAAGCGCAGGGTGCTGGCCCCGCTGCCAGACTGGGATCTGGGCTGGGAGCTGGGCTGGGAGCCTCTGCTCCCGTGGGACTCGGGGAAGGGGACGATGAATTGCCCGACCCCTGGGGCTGGGAGGGGGGATGCCTGCGCCCCAATGACACCAGCCAGGAGGGACAGACCTGACCCAGGAGGGATGCTGTGGGATTTGAAGAGTGAAAAGGCTGAGGGTGTCACCGGGAAGGAAAGCAAAGGCGCCTGCAGGTGCTGAGCAAGGTCCAGGACCTTTTGGCACAGGCGTGGTCCTGCTCGGGGGATACCCATCCCCCCGC
>NW_010126205.1:2720-2994 GCF_000699245.1 Pterocles gutturalis | reverse complement strand
CCCAGCCTCTGCAGAACCGGTGGGGACAACGCGCTGCCCCAGTACGGCGTGGGCACGGCCACACGCCACCAGGCAGATCCTGCACCCACGTTACTTTGAAACGCTGTAAAATAATTGCCAGGGAATAACACACTCCAGGCAAACGCAAGCTGCTGCCGTGACGCCCTCATTTACATCTCCTAATGAGATCAATTAATTTCCACTACAGGGAGAGGCAAGAGGGGACAGCACGGCTTCACGGAGGGCTGGCAGCGGCTGCGTCTCCCCCCGGCCC
>NW_010126205.1:470-2689 GCF_000699245.1 Pterocles gutturalis | reverse complement strand
GACGTAGGGGTCGGAGTAGCCGTTGGCGTCCATGGCGGCCAGGTGGGCGCAGCGGATGATGCCCACCAGCAGCCCCTGCTTCTGCGAGCTGTATTTGAGGGAGATGAGGATCCGGCCGCGCTCCTCCAGCGACTTGTCCTCTGTTTTATCTATCTGGGGGAGGGAATGCACCCAGTCTGGGGGCTGCTCCAGGATACAGCCACGGCCGGACACCCACGTCCCCAGCACAAGGGATGCTGTCCCCATCCCTGAGCACCTCGGAGGGGTCAAACGGCCCCATGCTCCCGTTGCCGCGGGGAGAAGCTGCTGTATCTGGGGTCCCCTGGTGGGGGATGCTGCTCTGAACCCCCCCACTCACCGGCAGCTGCTTCTCCAGGCAGATGTTGAAGTTTTTGGTCTGGTTGGGCTTCAGTTTTTTCAGTGGGATTCGCGTCTCCCCAATGAACTCGTTGTGGCGGAACTTGTCCTCGTCACAGACCGAGATCCTGCAATGAATACAAGGGCTGTCAGGGAGAGGGGAGGCGATGGCACGAGGGAAGGGGCTGCCCCGTCCCTTTGCACGTCCCCGCAGTGATGGGACAACTTCAATGCCACTGTCCCTCAGGCCAGGGACTGGGCACCTCCTTCGCAGGCAGCTGGAGGGCATGAAACTGCTGCTACAGCATGGTGAGGGCAGTCCATTTAAAAAGGCGACACCCAATATCTTCGTCTGCTTTACCTCTGCAGCCGAGACCCAAGGTTACTGGGATGGAGGCCGGGCCAGGTCTGGGAAACAGAGAGATGCAGGAGGTGGAGGCTGCGCTGCACCACATCTCCCAGCTCCATCACATCACCACCCACGCGGAGCTACCTGCACGCCACGGCCACCGTGGCCACCTCCCCTGCTCACCTCTCCCGCACCCCTGGCTGCCCGGTCTGGGACACGGAGGGGGTCCTCCAGCTCCTCTCCCACCTCACAGACAAGACCAGGAGGGATTTGCAGACCCAGCCTGGGAAAGACATCACACCTCGGTCACACGACACTGTCCCAGCCCCAGCCGGGGTCCTGAGCGGGGTCCCAGGATGCACCCCGTGACGGCAGCCCGCATCCGAGGGCAGTGACGGCGATGCCGAGCGAAGGCTGCTCTCCATGCGAAAGCTATAAATGCCTTTCCCTGAGCTGGCAGCTAATGAGTCATTTCTCTGCCGCTTCCCAGCCCGCTCCGGGCGTCAGGAGAGACGGCAGAAGAGCAAAGTTAGCGCTTGCAGGGAGCGTCCACTCGCAGCTCCTGAAATCCCAGAAAGGGGGCTGGGAGGGGGCAGGCCAGGAACCTGCTGTCCCCAGGACAGGGAAAGCCCCACCAGAGCCATGCAGGGACTGGCTGGGATCCCTGGCCATAAAGGAAAGGCGCTTCCCTTCCCTTCTCTCCCCTCTTTTCTTAAATTTTTCCTACAGTGTCGTCTTGTCCTTTTGCTGTCTGACTTTTTCCCTCTTTCATCCACTCCCGTTGGTGCCCGTTTCTTGCTGGGTTTCAACAAACAGGACCTATGCAGGAGGGGGTAAAAGTAATTACAGATAAACAGTGCCTTGTGATCCCACCTCAGAGTAACTAATTGCACACCATGCCTCTGGCCTGGGCTGTGCCTGGACGGTTTATCCGACGAAGCTGGGCGAGTGGGTGGTTTATCCGTGGGTGGTTTATCCATGGGTGGTTTGACCACCCTCGTGCTCAGAAGTGAATAAGAACCCAGTGAGGGAGCTGCACAGGATGGCTCAGCCACACGGCACAAGGATGGTCAGGGCTGGGGAGCAGCCAAGGGAGGGGTTTTGGGAGGAAAAAAAAAATAACACAAGCAGGAAGATGGGGAATGGTGCTCTCCAGAAAAACGTAGCTGGATGCAGCGTTACTATAGATACCCACAAAAAACCCCCACCCCACCCGCAACAGTAAAATCCTCAAAGAGAAGCTGAAATGCAGGCACAATATTTCCTATTTCCCTTCCTCCTCTCACCTCTCTTGTAAAGCACAAAACCGAAAAAGGAGCAGCAGCAGCTCCAGACAAGACGCGGCACTTGCCAGGCATGCACAACCCAACATCCATCTGGCCAAAGCTCTGGGGAGGGAACGCGAGCGCGTGGTGACGAAAGCCGGGGGGACGCGGAGGGGAGCGTGGCCCTCACCGGGAGCTGATAGCCGGGGGGGGCTATTTTTACACCCGGCAATTGTGGAGCGGTGCCG
>NW_010126205.1:0-300 GCF_000699245.1 Pterocles gutturalis | reverse complement strand
GGAAACGTCTGGAAAACTCCGGTGGCGGTGGCAGGGTTGCCTGGGATGCCCCAGCATAGCGCTGGCACCGGGGCCACAAGCCCCAGCCTGCTGCAGTGCCACCAAATGCACGTCCCCTTTGTCCCACAGGACCCAGCGAGCCACGGGGAGACCTGCAGGTGGCACAGAGGCAGCCTGGCCTGGCACAGGGTGACAGCCGTCCTCCTTGCTGACATCCCAGGCTGGTTCCAATCATTGTGCAGAGGTGGTGCAGAACCGGGTCCCCTGAGAGGCACATCTGCAAGATGTTTTTGGCACATA
>NW_010126204.1:22226-32052 GCF_000699245.1 Pterocles gutturalis | reverse complement strand
ACCTTCGCTCCCGGCTCTCGAAGTGGTCAGCAAGCTGCTCCTGCGACACACGGAAATCCTCAAAGGGCTGCTGGTACCGCACCTCAAAGGACCCTTCTCTGCCCCTGCTCGCCAGCAGCTGGCTGGAAGCATCCCCTGCTCGTTCCCGGAGGGCTGACGCACTGAAGAGGTTTATTTCACCATTCTCCTGCTTGGATCAGAAAAAAAAAAAATACAGTAATAAAGGGCGTGGGATATGAAAGTGTGTGTCTTGTAGTGAAGGCAGTCCTGGTGCAGTCCTGTGAGCTGCCACGCAGGTGGGTAGGACTCACGGGGTCTCGGGGTTTGCAATGTGCAGCTGTTCTGGATTAACAGCCATCGCTGGTGCCCACCAGCATAATTTTAAATGAAGAAATAAAAGAAACCTCTGTCTCTGAAGGAGCCCTGCCCTCTGCTGATGCCAACACCGATGGCCCCAGGCCAGCCGGGCTCCGTGATACTGAGCTGTAACTTGCCCGGAGCGCAGATGGGAACTGGGACGGAGCAAATCTGCTTCCTTCAGCTTTTGCTGATAGGATTTACAGGCAAATCAAATGCAGCCCAGGCACGATCCTGCCTGAAATGCCCTGGTGAGCCCGGTGCTTCCCACCCTGCCAGCCCTCCATGCACCATGCCAGCGCGGTGCTGGGCGCTCGGCCGTCCCGCATGGCTCAGGCCAGGCGAGGCTGGGCTTCGCTGCACGGACCCGCTGGACTCCTGTGTCCTTACCTTGCTCGGGAAAATGTCTATCTTGACCAGCAGGGACGCCAGCTCCAGGTTCTCGCTATAGTTGTTCTTCAGGGGTACAGCTCGGAAACCTGCAGCAGAGACAGCCCTGGTGTCACTCCCAGCACAGGCAGTGTCCTGTCACCCTCCCGGCACAGAACTCAAGGGGGTCTTCTCCAACCCCGCCCCGGATTCCCCCAAGCAGCAGCTGGCCCTGAGGGATGTCATCAAATGGCTTCTTGCTTCCTTTGGGAAGGGGAGGTGAGCTGACATGGGGACATGAGAGACTGAGCCAGCCTGGGGACTGACAGCGTCCTCCTGTGAAACCCAGCATCTCCCAGGCTAACGATGCAATCAGCAGACTGGTGAGGACCACCATGACACCCCCACACACACACACTTCCCCAGGCGCCTTACCTGTCTTCAAGCCTTTCACCAGGAAGGTGGCCTGAGCCAAGAAGTTCTCGTCGCTGAACATATCCTCCTCGTACACCACGAAGCGGAGGAAGGCAAACTCGGGGTTGCTGACCTGAAAGTGGAACTGCTTCGGGGTCCAGAGAGGGTTCAGGCCGTTGTCCGCTGGTCAGAAAACCCCACCATCAATGGGCAGCCCTCACCGAGCCCCGTGCCCCCCATGCCCCCCCACAGCTGATGGCTCCTGGGCAGCATGGGGGCAGCCCCCACCCTGGCGCCGGACTTTGCCGTGGTGCCCACGGCTCACGCAGGGGTGGTGTATCCCTCTCCTCTCCCTTCACTAACCCACTCACCCACAATTTCGGTTTTCTGCTTGGCATTGTCGTACTCAGCGCCAGACACCTCCACCTCCACGAAAGGACAAACGATTCCCCTTCCGTTTTTGGGAAGGTGACGGGCCCCCAGGACCTGGGCAGAGAGCAGGAGAGACAAAGAGGAAAAAAACCATTTGCATACCAAGAGATTTTCTTTCCAAATAAATCACCCTGGCTCTGGTAATTGGAGAGAGAGAGAAGAGACATGGACAGGCAGCCCAGCCCAGCCTGCCTCTCGGAGAAAAACAGCTCCCACCCCTGGAAGCTGCCGTGGCATTACCGATCACCGATGCGATGTGTCAGCCATAAGAAAGGCAGCTGAGCTGTCCCAGGTTGCTGTCTGCCGCCTGCACAGCCAGGCCTGGGACCGCAGCATCCCTCCTCCAGCCTGCCAAGCCCAGCCACCGTCCCCTGCCCGGAGAGCTACACAGGACACCCTGGCTTTGCCCAAACTTCTCAGCCAGAGGACAAAAAGGAGCTGCTCTGCCTCCTGTTCGTAGCACAGCCTGTGCTCGACTCAAAGCACAACCTGCTTCCTTGCAGGAGGAAGAAACCCTGGCTCCCTCGTGCCCGTGGCCATATGTCGCTCCAGCGCGCTGGCGGCACGCTGCTGTTGCAGGGAAAGGATGCGCTGCCAACGCTGGATCATGTGCTTTGAGTCATGCTGGGCTCGAGACGGCTTCTCCACCCGCAAAAGCTGGCTTTGGTGGGGACATGGGGCAGTTTTGCCAGAGGACAAAAGGCTGAGCCTGGTTCTTAAAGGAGACAGTGACAGGCTACGGCACAGGGACTCCTAGCACTGCATGGTTGCAGCTGCATCCCAAGATGCAAGAAGAGTCTGGAAAATAGACGGTGCAGGGAAATGGTGCCAGGGATTTTTAGGGAGACAGTGGATACAGGGTCAGTGGTGCAAATGGGACAGGATGAGGTGTCCTCACTGAGAAGGGCTGTGGCTGTCTTAGGTGGGATCACTCTGAACCAGAGGAGGCCTCAGGGGAGCTGCAGTTTGTGCGTTGTCAGAATCTGTGAGCACCAAAGGCAGGATCTCTGCTGCCTACTCCTCCCCAAGGTCTGCTTGGGCTGACAGGACTTGCAAGGGTGACTGCCCACCCCCAGCTCGGCTCTGAGACCGCTGGGGATGCCCACACAGGCTGGTGAGACCAAACACGAGAGCTACCTGGCTTGGCACATCCTTCCCATCCCTCCAGTTGCCCCATGTCCCTGCAGAGCCTCTGCCGTGCGGCTCAGTGAGCTGACAGGGGGATGGTCCAGGCTCAGTCCCACCATCCGGGAAGAAAAAGATTCCATGAGCATCTGCAATCCATCCTCCCCTAACCCCCCAGCAGCCCCCCTCCTCTTATCACCACCAGCAGCACAGCACAGAAACAGGCTGAAAAGTCCGCTCCAGCCTCCGGCATCTCCCCGAGAGGGCCATGGGCAAGGGGACATGGGGACATTGAGCCTGGAGCAACTGAGTGACAAGGAGGGGACAAAGCACAGCTCTTGTGTGACCCCATTGGGAGCATCACACTCTCAGACAGTCCTAACCAAGCTCTGGGGACAAAGATGTCACCTCTGTGGCTCGTGGATGCCACCTGCTGGCACGGGGCCCCAGGAGGGAGGGCACTGGGATGATCCTGCTGCCCCTCTCCAGGCACCCAGGGAAGCTGGCCATGCTTCCCTCGGCAGCACCCATGGGTGTCACCCTTCAGTGAGAGGTCCCCAAGCCTGCGCTGTGGGACAGTCCTTCAGCAGGGGTTGGTTTGGTGCGGAGCAGCTGGAGGCAGAGGCAAATAACCCGGGAAAACCATTATTATAGCACCCCAAGCTCGGTATAACCGCCTGGATCCGACCCCTCTTCCTCCCCACCCCGGGAGGAGGCACTGACCTCGATGGAGATGGAGAGCGGCTCCACGCCCCGCAGCGTGCTCTTGTCAAAGGGGTCGAAGACGTCATCCCGCATGTTGGCCGGCTGCAAGACGTACCCACACTGCCCGCTGGACATGAACAAGGCCTGGTTCATCTGCATGGGCTTGTCTGGAGAGCACAGGCAGGGGATGGGAGGAGGAGACCTTGTGTCCTTCCCACCAGCCAGCCCACCTGGGTTACTGGTGCCACGCAGGACGTCCTTTGCAAGGGGACATGGCCCATCCCTTGGCAGTGCCTCATGCACCACGGCCTCACTGCAGCCTGTGCCCATGCTGGGGCCATGGGGTGACTTTCTCATGCACAAGCTGCCCAACCACCCAGTGCTCCACCGGTCACCTCCTCCTTTTCCTCCCTCTCCTTTCGGCTTTCCTTGTGCTGGCTCTAGCGTTTGCCAAACCTCCCTGCAAGGAGCTTGAATTCACAAAAGGAATGAAAAAGGCAGCAGGAAAAAAGAGGCAGGGAGTTTTCTGGTGGGTTGGTGAGCTGAACAGGCTCACAGCAGGGTTTGGCAAGGGCCCGGGCAAGGGAAGGCTGGACTGCAGGGCAGGAGCAGGCGTGGACTGCGGAAAGGTGAAGAGAGCAGCGAGCTTGGCTCAGACCCTGCACCCAGCCAGTGTCCCAAGGCTAGGGCTGCACTGTCCCCTTTGGTACCTCCCCTGTCCGCCCTGCCTGTCACCAGGGGCCTTGGGAGAATTCCCTGCTTTGTCTCCGTATCATCTTGTCCTCATGGCACCACAACCTCCTGGCTCAGCCCAGCTCCCCGGGTCAATCCAGCCCACTGGAGCATATTTTCCCCCAGCAACCTTGTGCCTGGACAGGTCTTGCTCCCGGCAGAGCCCCTCCTGGACCCAGAGCCTCTTCTAGACCCGCCCTTTGCCAGGACCAGGCTAGCAGGGGTGCAGGCAGGAGGCTGGGCGGAGGTGCAGGGTACCCCAGCAGCCTGCCCACCTTCCCTCCAGCTGCCCTCACCTGGGGTCTGGAAGTTGAGTGCCACGAGCTGGCTGCCGCAGATCCACATGGGCAGGGGGTCGTAGTTGGATGAGTCGAGGCGCTGGCCCTTGGGGTAGATGCGGGAGAGTTGCAGGCGGTTGTACTGCAGGAACTTCTTGCCCTTGATCTTGTTGACGTACTTCTCCGCCTTGGTCTCGGGGAAGGAGGACATGTCTCGGTAACAGGCTCTCTCTGTGCCGATCTCTGGGAGGAGACAGCGCAGCGTAAGCCAGGAGCACATCCCGTTTCCAGACACTTCAACCACCCTAGGTCCCTTCCAAACGCCATCCTCTCCTCCCCTGGCTCAGCTGCTATCGTGCAGACCCTCCCCTGCCCTGGTAGGTGTTTGCTGGGTGCCCAAAGCATCGAAACTGCTCTTGGTGATCGGGCGTGATGCTCCCCAGTCCCACCGCCCCAGCAGCTGCTCTGCATGGTGACAGGTCCCAGCAGCAGAGGGATGGGGAAGGGAACTTCCACCCTCTGGGGAAGGAGATTTCCAGAGCTCCAATGTAAACTGGTTCCACCTTGCTTTAGACATCTGCCCTCTGCACCTCGGGGCACCCCGCAGGGTCCATAACGCCACAGTGATGGCCTGTGGTGGACACCGGACCAGGAGATGCTCACTCTCTTCATCGAAGGGCACAGGTCGGCAATAGACAACCAGCTCTGAAAGCTCCAGGGCAATTTTCTTCCTCCTCTCCATCATCTTCCCTTCGGAGAGCTGTCAAGAGAGGGAGAGAGGTGTCAGGGCCAAGCAGGAGCAGTGGTGTTGGATAACCAGCTCACCAACGCAGTCAACAGCTGTGCTGGTGTGGTCGCTCCTGCCCAGAACCACCAGCACCAGATGGCTCTGCTTCAGGGTCACCTCAGGAGTGACCATGGGAAGGGCCCTCGGTGGGTCCTACCTCCCACCCAGAGCAGGACTGGCACCAGCACCAGTGCAGGGCAGCTGTGGCCTTGTACTGAGCCCTGCCACCCTCCACAGATGGAGATTCCCCATCTCAAAAGGCTGCAACACCCTCCTGATGGACCAGTCTTCCCAGATGTCCAGCTTGAACCTCTCAAGCCACCATGTGTGGCCACCACCCCTTGCTGTATTGTCAAAGATGACTCTGGCTTTATCATCTTTGTATCTCCTCTGCCTGTTGCCACAGGCTGCCATCTCATCATGCTCCCCACCAGCCTCCACTCCTCCTCGGCTCCTGGGAAACCCAGGACTTGGCATGGAGATGTCCCCCTGCCCAGGGCTCTCCAGACTCACCCGTGCATCAGCCGTCTGGGCTGCCTCCCGGATCTTCTTCACCCAGTCCACCAAGTCCTCGTGCGTGTCGGCCGCCACGTCCAGGGACAGGCGCGATACCGAGGCCATGCTAATGGAGAAGACGAAGAGGCGGTTGTTCTTCCCCTCGGGGCGGATGGCTGTGGGGGGAGAGCGAGCAGAGAGCACGGTCACAAGCAGATGCTGAGCCAAGTCCTTCACGCCGCAGAGGGAACAGATGTTGAGGGACCATCCTGGCTGCCCTGGGACTCTTCAACTAAGAGGAGAAGCTCCCCTTTCTGGTCACTGGAAGCAAAAGATCGAGCCCAGGAAGCGACAGGTGAGGATGCAGAGTGTGTCCTGAGGGGGTCTTTGTACTGCCCTCTTCCTCCCATTTCTGCATCCTCCTCGTTCTGCACCCCAAAGTGCCCAGGTGGTAACAGCCACCAGAGGGATGTTGGGGAGCTGCAGGCTGGACCCAGCTCAGCCAGTGCCCAAGAGCCCCACAGCCTGCGGCAGCCTGGCAGGGTGGCTGGACCACACACCTGCGAGGAGGGGCAAACCCTTACAGAAAAGAAGTGGCCTGCAAAACCAATCTGAGCTCCCTGGCCCCCTGAGAGCAGCTCCTTGGCAGGACCCCAGGTGCTCCTCGGCTGTACCCAGGCTGCAGGGACACACCTGAGCCCCAAACCCTGCAGCACTCCCTGTGCTCCAGCCCTTTGGCCCAGAAAATCTGCAAACATCACGCTACAAGGGTTCTGACACCCCCCTAGTCCTCCATCCCTCCCCAGCACTCACCAATCTGGCAGGAGGGCACATCCAGGACCCCTCCCAGCAGGTCTCCCAGGGGACTGTTCTCATCCAGCTGCTGCTGGGAAGGAAGCAGAGGCAGGATGGTGCTGGGCACGGTGACAGGGGGCTGCGCACACGTGCTCCTCCCCACCACTCCACCTTTTTCTGCTCGGGCACAAGCTCACCTCCCGCTCTGGCTCCAGGCTACTGGGACCAATAATTTCCTCCACGTAGTTGGAAGGGAACCACAGCTGCTTCTTGCCACCGTAATCTCCTCTCCACCTGGAAGAGAGGGAAGGGGCAGCGTCAGCACCCACAGCAGGGTCCCAGAGCATCCTGCCTGGGGGTGACAGGGGACAGGCAGCTCCTCCATCATCTGCTCTTAGGGTTGTGAGGCTTTGGGGATGTGCAGCTTGTCGGCAATCCCCAAACAGACCCAGCCATAGAGGGGACACACCTTGGTGTGGATGGTGACACCAAGGTTTGACTTGGGACCAACTCACCAGCCGCCTTCCTGCTTCTCCACGTTCTGGATGATGGCGTTTTTGGTGAAGGTGAGCTCGTCCTCCCGCTGTGCCTTGTAGTCGAACAGGGCTTTGACCGCGCACTGCAACAAGGGGGAGTCCCGTGAGGCTGGGCAGCAGATGGACACATGGACAACGAGCCCATGGGATGAGGGATCACCTCCCACCACAGACATGATTGCTGGGGAGCTGGGAGGCATGTCATGTGCAGGCAGCATCCAGCCCTGCTGCCAGACCTTGGTGACCCTTGCAGAACGAATCAAAGTCCCCATTTATGGCAAACCACAGAGTCACAGAATCACAGAATGGTTTGGGTTGGAAGGGACCTTAAAGCCCATCCAGTCCCACCCCCTGCCATGGGCAGGGACACCTCCCACTAGCCCAGGTTGCTCAAAGCCTCATCCAGCCTGGCCTTGAACCCCTCCAGGGATGGGGCATCCACAGCTTGCCTGGGCAACCTGGACCACTGCCTCACCACCCTCACAGTGAAAAATTTCTTGCTAATATCTAAACCAGAGGTCATAAGTCCGGTATGGTCCCTTTGGGCAGGAGCCACGGAGGCTTTGGAGGGTCCAGAATGAGAGGCAGCCCAGCCTGCGAACCTGCAGGCTCAGCCAAGAGCATGTCTCCCTGCATGGTCTAGAAATGAGTGCACAAAACAATACAGCTCTTGGAAAATAAAGAGACATTTGCTAAGCCCACAGGCCCTGCAGGTTGCTCCATGCCAAGCAGTGAGAGCGTACCTTGAAGGTGGGCATGGGGTTGGCTTCCACGTAGAACCCAGGATGGCGTCCCTCGTAAAGTGCTCCGTAGTCTGGCTCCTGTGGAGGTGAAGGGTCAGTGGTGACAATGGTGGCTCTGCAGGAGAACAGGTCTCCTGCCTTGGGGGAGGAAAGGAGAACGCCCCAGGGAAGGCGCAACTCCAGAGCTGATGTTGCACACAGCAAAGATGCCCAGCACACGCTCCCTGCCGACCTGGGTCAGAGGGGCTGCAATAAATCTCACTCAAGCCAGTGTTTCCACCAGGGCATGAAGCCCCATGAGATGTGGACTGTGAAGCCCAGAGATGGGTCATACGACACTACTTCAAGACAACAGCTCAAAAAGGACCTGCCCATCACCCTTTGGCTTAACTCTTCCACCAGCTGCCCACACTCACCGCTGTCCCGATCTTCTCCAGCGTCTCCTCGTTGATGGGGTACCTCAGCTTCATCTTGCGGTACAGTGGGTGCTTCTCATAGTAGCTGATCAAGTCCACCAGGCTCTCGAACTCGGAGTTCCCCAGCAGCACGGTCTGTCCCTCCTGCTGCACGCGGCAGTGCTTGATCTTCCCCTCCGCCCTGGCAGGCAGAGAGACAGAGAGAAGCCACTTGGTGCCTGGTACCACAGGGTCTCTGCCAAAATAAAGTCACCCAAGCAAAGGGTGCCCCTGGGCTGGCTGCTGAGCACAGTGAAGACGGGAGATGGGAGGAGGAGCAGGGTCCTGAAGGCTCTCCTGGGGCTGTGAGGCTCATCCAGGAGTGAGAAGAGCTTTGGGAGGGCTCACATCAGGCCCCCATCCCCTCTCCTGCTCTTCCCCACACTGCAGCACCCCAGCTCCCCCCACGCCCACCACCCTTCTCCTGGGACGCACCGGAAGGAGATGGCGTAGGAGCTGGGCTCGCTCCTCTTGCGCACCAGGAAGGCTCCGTCGCGGGGCACCCGCATCAGCATGTGCTCGGCTTGGGCCCGGGTGAGGTTGGCGTGGTACCACCTGTCAGGAAAGACACGACACTGTGCCTGGCTCATCCCACACCTCTGCTGTGCTGTACTGCTTCCCCTCCAGCCCACAAAAACTGCCTTGAATCCTCAAAAGGAAGAGAGGGAGCAGAGACTGTAGAATCACAGAATGGTTTGGGATGGAAAAGACCTTAAAGCCCATCCAGTTCCACCCCCTGCCATGGGCAGGGACACCTCCCACCAGCCCAGGTTGCTCAAAGCCTCATCCAGTCTGGCCTTGAACCCCTCCAGGGATGGGGCATCCACAGCTTCTCTGGGCACCCTGGGCCACTGCCTCACCCCCCGCACAGGAAAACATTTCTTCCTGATATCTCATCTAAATCTCCCCTCTTTCAGCTTAAAACTGTTACCCCTCGTCCTGTCCCTCCACCCCTGATCAAGAGTCCCCCCATCTCTCTTGTAGCCCACTTTCAGCACTGGAAGGTGCTGTAAGGTCTCCCCAGAGTCATCGCATATGTAACACTGGAACAGGGCTGCCTTCTCCTTTCTGTGGGACAGGCAGGAACAGAGCCATTTGGTGACATGCAGCATGGGCAAGTGCATCCCAACCAAGCCCAGCACCTCCTTTCTTTGCACTGAGCTTCCAATACAACCAGCTCCACCAACAACGAAGCTGGCCAGCATGGCTGCTGTGACACAGAGAGCTCCACAGGGAGCACGTGGGGACGAGAGCCCCAGCCAGGAAGGAAGGACTACAGCAAGACCTGGGAGGGCTTCCCATGGGGTCCCAGCTGCCCAGTGGACATGACCCACCCTTCCCAAACACATGCTTACTCTTTGCTCTCGTGGGCATTGGTCTGCGGCACCGGCTCCGTCAGCCTCATCTCAAACTCGTTGCACCTCAGCGGCACCTCCTGGTAGTGGGTGATGAGGTCGTAGAGGCTGTCGAACACCAGGTTGTCCGTCAGGAAGAACTTGGGGCTGCCGGCATCCTGCCGGGAGTGGATCCGGCAGTGCTGCACCTTCCCATTGCGCCTGTGGAAGAGGGAGGGGATCAACCAGGGTCATTTGTGGAGATTTTG
>NW_010126204.1:13743-22182 GCF_000699245.1 Pterocles gutturalis | reverse complement strand
CAGGAGACCCATCACACAAGGATCCTAAGGGACCTAACCCTTCTGCAGTGGGACAGTGAGTCGACCTGACGCTGGGGCACAGAAAAAGGGGAGAAACCTGCTCATGGACCACAGGGGAACGGGACCCCTTGGAGATGGTGTCACGATGGAAACCACCCCTGGAGTGACACTAAGCAGCAGGCTGGTGCCCGTGGGCCTCACCAGAAGGAGAGGGTGTAGTCTCCAACAAAGGTCTCGCTCTCTCTGACGAGGAAGGAGCCGTCGGGGGCCCCCGTCTCGATGCAGTAAGCCGCTCCGCGATGTGCCGCCCATCGCGGCCCGCTCCCAGCTTGCCGTGGAACCACTTCTCCGTGGAGTGAAGCTCCGTGCTGTTGCTCACCTGGCACAGGGAAAACCCGCAGGTTTGGGTTACCGAGGGCAGGCTCGTAGTGCCAGAGTCTGCTCTGCTCAGGGGTCTTCCAACCAGGACCAGGGGAGTTTCGGAAGCAGCTCCCCCCCTTCCCACCACAGGGTCTCCCCTGAAGCCAGCTGGCAGCAGAGATGCTCAGCCCCTTGGGCAGTCAAGTCCTTTCTCCAGGGGAACAGGTCACTGTCACCCAAGGGGGCTCTCACCTCCTTTTGCTCTTCCTCATCCTCGTTTCCTTGGTCACTGGTTGTCTCCCCAGAGTAATAGATCTTGCTGCTGGTCAGGACAAAGTAATGTGGGTTCCACTCCTGCAAGGAAACAAACTCTGGGCAAAGAGACCCCCCCGAGGAAGCACCGAGCTGGCCCTCCACCCACCCGTGGGATCACCTCCTCCTGACCAGCACAAGCAGTGAGGGGATTGTGAAGGACAGTCACCAGCAACACTTCAGTGGACTCACAGGAGCCTCCAAGACACCCCCCAGATGCGAAGCATGGATTTATCAGTAGCAAAAAACCAGCATGTGGTCGGTCTTACACACAGTGAGTGCAGATCATGCTGCAAACACCCCAGCACGCATTTAAAGGAGATGATGAAACGGAGGGCAAACCAATGCAAAAATAAAAAACTCTGCATGGATTTGGCACAGAGGCTAACAAAGATGATGATATCAGAGATGGTTATGCTGCTTTACCATTGCACTTTCCTATTTCCAGAAACCTGTTCCATTTGCACATGACTTTTCCTGACAGATCCTCAGCAAAGCAAAGCAGCTGAAGGAGCAGACTGGGTGTAAAGTAAATGCACGCAGTAAAACCAATGCTTGGCACTTTCCAAAGCAGAACGCTCGTTTAGGTGTGTTCAGTGTGTAGGCACTTGGTAGGAGGCAGGCAGGGCTAGAAATGCAGGCCATCGCTGGGGCTTACTGCAGCAACAAACAGGCTCTGGGGATTGCACAAGAGCCGCTGCAGTGCACCAGCCCAGAGCTCCCTCTAGCTCAGCCTTCTGCCTCTACCAAGCAGCTGCCTGAGGAAGTGCACAGGAGAGAGCCAGCAGAAAAACTCCCCCAGCCTTCAGAGAATCCTGAAAAACAGGACAGGCCAACAGCCCCTCGGATTGTTGGCACCACAGCCCTTCCTTCCAGCACCCCACCTGCCTTACAGAGTCACCACGTCATTTACTGAGCCTGCAGAGCGGGGCCGGGTGACAGTGGCAGAGACGTACGTGATTGATGGGATCTTCCAGGTAGAGGATCCCATTCTTGATGGAGTTGCTGATGTCGTTCTCTGAATACATGACAGACGTGGGGAGCTCCTCGTAGGCGCTGCCCTCTGCCAGCTTCTTGTGCTGCGGGACCAGAGAGCAGGTCAGGCACCTTGAGGGGAGTAGGCACCCCAAAAAGCAGCATAGATTTCCTGGTGAGCAACCCCAAAACTCCCGGTCTGCTGCAGTGGGTTCCTCTGGACCAAAAGGACCAAGGTAAGACCATGCTACAGAGAATAACAAATGGCAATAGAGTCCCACCCTTGCTTCCCAGAGGTGATTTCTGCAGCAGAAATACCAATATCCCCAGGCTCCCAAGAAAGGCAGCACCCAGCTGCTGAGCCCATTTCCCAGCCGCTCCTCTCGAGCAAGAGCGATCTTTGTCTCCGTCTGTTTCTAGCATCAGGTCTCTACTTCCACCTCCTGCACTGTCACCCAAACCCTTCCAGAGGTAAGGGGCTCTCCTTGCCCCCACACCCACCTGCCCCCATTGTCTCCCCTAGGAGCCTTGCTAAGGAGTTCACCTTGATGAGAATCTTCCTCCTGAGCTGGTTTGGAGAGGGAAGGCCATCAGCAGAAATATCTACTGGTTTGGTCAAGAGCATGTCCCCAAAGACCTTCTTGAAATTCTGCGCCATGTTCCTCTGCTGAGCAATGCTGCAGTGGTCCTCGATGGACAGAATGACAGGGAAACTGGGAGGAGGAAAAGAGCTGTGAGCACCAGCACGGTGTCTGGATGGAACCGACACTTTCTGAGCTCTGTTAAAACCCGGCCTCTGTGCCCTCAAGGAGCAGTTTGCATTGTGCACATCCAACGTAACCACCTACAGCAAGGCGTCCCCACCGCTGCTGGCAGTGCATGGAGTGGGGAAGGACTGGAGAACTGCTCGGGTTTATCCAAGGTCTTCCATCCCATAACTTTTCTCTGGGTGAAATCTCCCCTGGCTGGGAGACACAACATGCTTTCTTCCCACCGAACCCCAGGCACAAGGTCTGGTGTGGGGTCTCTGGATAAAGGGGGCTTTGCTTTGCTACAGCCTTGTCCCTACCCTCTCTCTGCCGTCCTGGCAGCTCTGCTGGCTGACGTCTAGGTCCCCGCTGTACTCACTCAGAGGTGACAAAGGCATGCTCCTTGATAGTGACCAAGACATCGGAGAACTTGATCTTGGTGGTTAAGGTGTGTCCGTGGTAGATGACCGGCATGCCATCGGGACCGTCCCAGCAATCCACTGAAAGAGACCCACAGGGGAAACTCAGCACAAAGGCAGGAATATTGGCAGGACACGGACATGACACAGACTGAACAGAGCGCTGCTGGGAACTTGTCTTGGATGGTAATAAAGGAGCAAGGTGAAGGTCCAGATCCTTCTGGGGGACCAAAAGCTCAGGCACATACCAGCCAGTCCCACAAAGCAAACCTCAGCCCTTTCAGCACACCATGGTGACAATGCTGCCACTGGCACGCCAACCTTCAGCCCTGCCTTCCATGCAAAGCCTTCTCTGACCGTCATGACGATGGAGACAGAGCTGCCAGCTCTGGGCACTCACGTTCGATGCAGCGGCATCCCATGCGCAGGCAGCGGGCGTACGCCTCCAGCGAGGACTCGCTCGAGAACTGATCCCCCGTCAGGTACCTTTTGGGTGAGAGAACACATCAGCAAAGCAACACGCTCACCGCAGGCACAGATGGCTGCTGGGACATCACGGACCTGCCTCTGCCACCTCAGGAATGGTGACAGAGACCTTCCCCCAGACCTGCCATCCTCCCCGGGGAGGGGTTCAACCCCACCACCACTTCAAGGGGCTGTGAGCCCTGCTGCAGGGTCCAGCCTTGCTGCTGGCTCTTGAGATTAGCCACAAAGAGTGATATCAGCGTTGGTGCCACAAAGACCCCCCTGCACCCACCAGAAGCAGCCCAAAGCAGAGTTAGAGCAGCTTGTGCAGGCAGACAGGAGCTCGCTGCCTGCTCTCCAGGCTGCTCGGCTGGCTCGGGCTCTCGGTCCTTTAAATTTGGGCTAAGGTGCTGCCACTGCACCCCATGAACAGGGAGCACAGACAGAGCCTGTCTGCAAAGAACACAGCTCCTGCAAGATTCTTCTAGCAGCAGAGAAGGAAAATGGCCAGTTGCAGCCTGCTGGGTTTTTATCACATCTGTCCTGTATGGAAGATGACGTTGCTAATGGTCAGAAATTGCCAGTGACAGCCTGGGACCCAACAGCACCGTCTGTGCAGAGCGTGCTGCTGACAACGTCTGAGCAAAACACTGATGGTTAAATGATGGAAGGAGGAGTGGGGCAGCAAGAGCACAGTCTCTGATGCACTGACCCCAGGGTGGAAAAGCCTACTTGACCCATCACTGGGATGGGGCAGAATCAGGAGAATCCCACCCTGGCAGAGGGTAAGAGGATGCTGGGAGCGGACAGGCACAGAGCCATGCCCTGGTCCTTACGTGTTGTGTGAGGAGGAGATCCAGTAATGGGAGAGGGGGTTGTTCATGTTCTCCAGACACACCATGTCCAGCTGCGAGTTCCAGATGCTGTTCTCTTTGGAAAACAGGAAGGTGAGAAACTGCTCAGGAAGAAACAGAAGCGTGTTAATGATGCGGAGGAGCCTGGTGCTGTGCTTTAGTTTCACACACATCTCACCCTCCGTGTCAGCAGCTACCGAGCTATTTTCTAAGCTCAGCACAGACTGACCAGCGGCAACCAGAACAGCACCCAGCCGGCTCGAGTCACCACAGCTTCAGCATTGCCACCTGTCCTTTGAGCCGTGCCAGATATCTGTGTACAAATCCTTTGACCCAGTTCTGCATTTTGTTCTGCATTTTATTCTGCAGCTCACATGGCAGGCAGGAGCTTGCTAAGCCCATGTGGATCAAGGGACCTTCGTGCAGGGGCTGGTCCAGACTGACAGTGACATGGTCATCTCCAGTCATTTTTATTCTTTTGTTTTCAGCTCTTTTTGCTTTGAAAAGATCTTTACATGCCCCAGAGGGACATTAAGCCAAACGTAGCCCCTTTCCTCCTCCAGATGAGCTGCCTGACGAGCGCTCCCAGCTGCACACATTCAGCTCAAGAAGAGAGCCCAGAAGTCATTCCCTTCCCCAACCAGCTCTTGTGCAACACAGTGACCCACCACATCCATCCACCACGGTCACCTCATACGGCAACACAGCTCAGAGGAGCTGTGATCCCTTCACCACCACCCCCTGCAGCAAAGCCACAGACTGCAGAGCTGTCCCACCGCAGCACGCTTTGCACCGGGGACATCACACCCTGCTCCACCCCACTGCACACGCTGCCGTTCGAGGTGTCTTACTTCATCCAGAGAGAAATAAGGCTCGTCAATCTCCCTCAAAGGGTCTCGCAGAAAGTTGAACATGAATTCCTGTACCTGGAGGGGATCTGCAGCCCAGAGCTCCTGCAAACCCCAAAAGAGACATCAAAAAGAAACCATTACGCCAAGCCTTATCCAAAACCACATGCAGCTCGTCCAGCTAGAAGCTTTAACCACTAAGGAGGCAGTTTTTAATGCAAGACCATCTCTGCCAGGAATTCAACCGTCAGCACAAACGCCGGATCACGTGCAACTGCAGCAATCTGCCTCCTTTCTAAGTGCTCTTCATTTTCTCAATGCCATGCACTCTTCTCTCCGACAGCTCCTTTGCACACATCTGCCACCCCACCGCCCTCAGCAGCAGAAGCCAACTTGGCTTCTTTTTGTTTCTCTCTCTCCCTGGGTGCCTTTCATGATGCCATCAGAATGGCTGCGTCTCTCCACTGGTCAACTTTCCCTGGCTGCAGCCCACGGGCAGGGAGGTGGCGGTGGGAGGATGGTGCAAAGAGGAGGCTCCAGGCCCTCGTGCGAGGCACAAGCCACCTCCTGTCCTCTTGGAGACCAGTAATGAGACAGGAGCTCGGCTAGAATCAAAAGAAAGAGTCTGTTCAGCCTACAAACATGCTGTCTGTGCCTGCATGCCGTCCGAGCACGCGTGCTGTGCTTGCTGAAAGCCCTAAGATTGCTTTTAGATGGAAAGGCAGCAATGGAATCGATGGGCTTCTCCTCAGGAGCTGCTGAGACCTTCCAAGCAGACAGGACGGACCAGAGCACTTCAGCTGCTGCAAACCGCCAGTACCGGCCAGGTGACAGGGACCAGGTAAATCTCCGCTACCCCGTTCCTCCCTCCTGGGACCTCCATCCCTCTCAGTTCTTCTGCTCTTGGTCTCTCTCCTGACCAGCATCCCTGGCTGAGGCCAGGTGTACCCTCACCAGCGCATCCCCTGCACCCCCTCCGGCTCCAGGAAGGATGCGCTCAGGCTGTAGCTGTGCCAGGGGAGCAGCCCTTGACCAAACCATCCCAGTTCCACCCAGGAGTACCAGATCCCCACCAATTCTGGTGCCTGCCCCCTCATCCCTCCCCTGGGCCGTGTCGAGCTCACCCTCTGGTACTCCAGCAAGAACTTCTGCAACTCCAGCAGCGAAACCCTGAAGTGCTCAGACCTTTCTCCAACCCTGAAAGCAAAGAGAGAAAAGCTTTGGTCACCCGTGCAGCACATCACCACCAACTGCTACCAGCATCATGTGAGATGCCACCTGCAGCCACCACAGCACATGCACCCCACACGTGCCCCAAGCAAGCAGCGCTGCAAGAGCAGAGCGGGATGCGCAGAGAGCCGAGGCGGGCACGATGGCAAACAGACAGCGGTTGAGATTCTACATCCACATCTCAGAGTCACGCACTGCTCCAGGAGCAGCCCAGGAGTCACATGGCGAAGGGCAGCAAAAATCATCAGGGGGACTGACTGGTACAAAATCAGAGAGGCTTGTACAAGAGCGAAAAGAACTCAATAGGTGCAGGGCAGCGAAGGGGTGATTGTGGACAGGACAGAGCTACAGGTATCCAGAGGACATGGGCTCAAGGAGACGAGGCAGGGAAGGAAGGAGGGAACCGTTTGCAGATGATGATCTCAAAGCACTTGCCCATGAATGTACCAAGCTGCAATGGCCCCAGCCAAGGGCCATGCCGGGGACTAACACCAAAAAACCAGAAATGGATGGGCAGTGCTGGCTGCCTGGGCAGAGGGATGAACCAGACGGTCTGCTGAGGTCCCTGCCAGCTCTCTTTTCTGTGGTTATAAGAATAAAGAGAGTAAATGATGGGGAATTACCTGGCCAAGTTAACAAGTCTTTCACTCCTTAGCTTCTGTGCCTAAGCTCAAGCTCTTTTTACCGTGGCAGAGACACGCACAGGGCAGAGCTGGCAGCGGCACCAGCAGCACTGCCTGGAGGGAGCCGGAGGTGAGCACACAGCCTGCACAGTCATGGCACATAAACCAACTGACCGGTTTTGGAGGCAGCTGGCCCGAGCTTGATCTCACTGGGATGGAAGAGAGCCCTCAGTGACCCGAGCTGAAGTGTCTGCAGCAAGGATGCTTATTCAGAGCGCAAAAACGCAAGCAGCACCGTGGCAAGCAAGAGGTGTGCAGCATGCCTCATCCCCCAGCTGCTGCTGGCACCAAAGCATATCACAGAGCAAAAGAAAACGGCCCCTTCCCCAGCAAACACAGAGAATTACCCACCTTTCTAGGAATGGGACATCCATCTGCAAAAGAAAGCACAAGCATTAGGTTTGCGCTCAATCTCACCAACGTATCTGAAAGCACAAACTGATTGGGAACTTAACGATGACAGCAAACCAGCACTGTGCAGCTCTGCTTTCCTTACATCCACTGCTCACACACCACCTCCCCGTCCCCAGCAGCCCAAGCAGCACCGTGCTCAATAACTTCTTTACTCCCTGTAACCCGTGGCCCAGAGGCAGGAGACAAGAGCTATTAGTTCAGGACAGCAGGGTTAAAAAGGCAATTAAAAGGGAATGCCCACTAACAAATACGGTCTCTCACCCACTTTCCTGGCCCTAGAGAATTCAGCTCTTACCATTTTCTGGGCGCTGAACATCAGGCTGCGGTAGAGCTGTGCAAACTGCCCGTACGTGATATCCCCGTTCCTCTGCTCCACGTCCTGCGGCAAAAAAAACTCCAGAGGTTATACAGGAGCCACAGGCATCTCTACACAGCCCAAGGAGCATCTCCTCCCAGCAGGATTCCCAGGGGGAAAGGAGGAGGGAAAGGCCAAAACCTGGCCAGACTTTGCCTCCTGCCTTCACCCATCTCTGCTGGGGCCAGTGGGACCCCACGGTACCCAGGACACAAGCACATCCTAAACTGTTATGTGATTCCCCAAGCTCACCCAAGCTGATTAAAAAGCATTATTGTTTACTTGAATAGTTACAAAAGGATCATTTTCATTTTTGTTTGCAGAGAGCACCTGAAGGGTCTGGAAACTGCAAGACCCAAAGCATGTGCTCTCCTTTGGCTGCGCTGCTCTTTGGCCTCGGAGCTCAGCGCTGGTGGGAAAGGCTGGTCTGTAGCAATACCGGCAGAGCCAGTGCCCGTCAGTCACCCAGCGGCAGTGGGATGCAGGACCCGGGATGCAGGACCCGCTGCCAGTCCTGCTCCCCACCCCAGCAGCGCAGAGCCGGGGCAGAGCCAGCAGCACCGCTGGGCGCGGGGGCGGCAGGGTGGGTGCTGGCCACAAACGGTCCAGGGTGCGGCACCCAGTGGGAGCTGGCACCTCTTCAGTCGCTGCCGTGGGTGGGGGCTCTCCCGGGAAAGGCTGGGAGCCTCTGCAATATGCAAACGCGCCGTGGGAGTGTAACCACCAGCAGGTTTTGCTGGAAGGCAGGCAGCGGGCTGCTGAGGGTCCCCGGTGC
>NW_010126204.1:13044-13728 GCF_000699245.1 Pterocles gutturalis | reverse complement strand
GGGTCGTACACTCACCGTGAGCCTCTCCCGCAGGAACCTCATGTTGGGGACCCGGTAGTTGACCTGAGACAGCATGTTCTTCAGATCCTTGGCCGAGATCCTGGCTCGGCAGGGGAGAGAGGGGAAACATGTTCAGGAGGAGTGGGACGGGGGGGTCTTGCCCTGGGACTGGGGCACTGCTTGCGGAGAGATGCTGTGCAAGGACAGATTAGCGTCCCCAGAAGGACACCGGCGTTGGGACCAAAGGCAGAAGAGAACATTTTCCACTCTGATGAACCCCGTATGTACGCTGAACACAGGGAGCAGCTCTGGCAGCCCGGTGGGAACTGCACACACACTGCTCCTGTAAGCTCCCAGCACCGCAGGGTAGTCCCAGTGCTCTCACCCTGCTCAAGCCGATGCTGCAACGGCCAGTGCCTACTGCCTTACAGGAATGACCGTGGAGGAGCATTTTTCAAGTATCTGTGCCCCACCACAGATGCTGGGTGACCAGACCCCTTCCAAACCCCACTCCCTGCCCTGCAGAAGGAGCTGGAGAAGGGCAGGCTTTGCAAGCAGTTTGGACCCAGCTAGTTTTATCCTAAAGAGAGGAAAAGAGCCATTTTCAGTGTCTAGCCGCAGGCACAGCACTGCCACCTGCACTCCCCCAGCCACCGCCACACACCGTGCCGGCACCGGGCAGCC
>NW_010126204.1:5084-12939 GCF_000699245.1 Pterocles gutturalis | reverse complement strand
CAGTGAGGAGCCCTGGGCCACCCCAGCCTGCTCCAGCGTTGTTCCCCCATGGGGCAATGGTCCTGCAGCGAGGAAAAATGGGGATGTCCCCTATCTGCAGGATTTAAGAAGCTGCGAGGTCTGCATGCAACCATTTTCTGGCAGCTCCTGCCTGAAAAGTGAGTCCTCTGAGTCCCCCCCAGCAACCACAGACGCTTTTGTTGCCCCCCACTGAGTGAGTGGGAGCCCAGGACCCTGCAGGATGCTCTCCCATCCCACAATGTATAGGGCAGGTCTGGCACTGGAAATGCTTACGGCTTTGTGGTGCAAATATAGATGTGCCAGGGAAGGTGTCCTGTGCAGGGGTTTTAACGGAGCCACACACTGTCACCTGCAGCGATGGGAAAGGGCAGGGTGAACTGCACCCCTTTTACACTGTCCCCTGGGAATGGGGTGATCTCAATGACACAGAGAGGAGGGATGGGGGGAGCCCCAAGGAGAGGGAGAAACCGGCTGGTATCAGGCGCTGCAGAGACGAGAGCCTCCGCAGGCAGTGGGACACAGAGAGCCCTTGTTCCTGGGCTCAGAGCTGCGGGATGCACGCACGGACCTGGCCCCGCTCCCGAGCTGTGCCTGAGGCCAGTGCCCAGTCCTCGGCAGCGTCCTGCCGCTCACTGGCAGGACAGGAGAAAAAAGCAAGCTGGGAAATGGCACCAGCCCTCACTTCCCTCCCGGCTGTACGAACTCCAGCAATGCGCTTTGCCAGATGCCAGCAATGAGCTTTGGCATCTGCACTTCCACCTCCCCCGGCAGGAAAAGTTACCCCAGGGGCTCAGGGTGAGCGTTTTGGGGAGGGGAGCCTGCCCTTTCCCTCCTCCAACACAGCCAGCATCCACAGCCACGTGCAGGGTGCTGCGCAACCCCCAGGGCAGGGGGTCCCAGCTGTGGGGTCCTGGGTGATGGGGGTGAGCCAGGGGTGCAACAGTCACTTGTGAAAGATGCCCGCATGCACCAAGGACCACAGCATGCAGCAGCTCGCGTGGGACCCCCGACAGGGCACCTAGAGCACCCAGGGCTGGCCGGCAGCAATCCCCCCTCACTGCAAGGCTGGGACCCCACGAGCTGCTGGAGGGGCATCAGCATGGGGCTGGAGCCCATGGGAGCTCTGTCCATGCTGGGCTGCTGCACTGGGAGGTGCTGGACCGCGGCACTGCTCGGAGATGTGATGGCACCAGGAGAGGCAAGAGCAAACCCTGTGAGAGCTGTGACCAGCATTTCCCTCTCTGCTTCGGTGGGAGGATGGGGTACGGAAGGATTTTATTTACTGTGTGTTATTAATAAACTGTTGGAGACCTTGGATAAACAGCTTAGTACTGAGACTAGAAAGTAAAAACACAAATAAAAAAACCTAATTCATTCTACGTAAGTTTTTTAAGGTTTCATGACAAACAGGCCAAAGGACAGATCCAGCCCTCTCCAAGGGGATGAAAACATTCCCCCCCTTGGCCCCAGTGCTGTAACTCTGCTCCCAGCCACAGGCAGACCCTAGCTGGAGGTGAAACACTCTCCTCCGCAGCAGTTAGGAGAAAAAAAAAAAAACAAAACAGCATCCTGTTATCCTCCTCTTTCCACCTAACCTCCCTTGGAAAAACAAATACCCAAAGGCCCAGCAGCCAGTGAAAACAGCCAACATCTGCCGGCACGCTGGAAGGTACGGACAGGCACCCAGCCGGGGGACGGGGAAGGACAGGGCTCCAGCGCAGGAGGCTGGGGCATGGGGTGAGCATGGGGTACACAGACACCGGGAATGATTTCTGCAGCTGCCAAAAACCTGCCCATTCTGGAAAGGACCAAGGATGTTGATGGTTTGCATGAGAAGTGTTTTTTTTTAAAAAAACACAACTCGCTGTCCCTTTTTGAAACCATTTTCAGGCTCAGAAGCAAAAGCAAAGAGCCCAGTGACACCAAAGTTAATGCTGGAAGGCCTCGTAAGGGTGAAGATTTCATCCAAGAGATATATATGCCCCCTAACTGCTGCCTCTACTTCGTGGAAAACACAAGAGATGCTTGTAAAACGGGGAGACACAAAATCTTTCCGCGTTCCCCCTCTATTTCCATTTTGCTCCTTTTGCTGCCTGGGCTGGGACAGCCGCTCTGCTAATGAAGCGGTTTGCATTGAAACCCCTCCCCTGGGCTGATAGGTAAGGAATAGATTGTATTTTGCTGCCTTAATTCTAAATGTCAAGAGAAAGATGATATAAAGAAAAACAACAGCAGAGGTGCAACAGGCTGGCTTTCAGCTCTGCTGACCATGGCTCAGGCAGACGAATCTATACCTGCAATCTCTTTTGTCCCATCAGGATGCCATTTCATCAGTTTTACTGTAAAACCAGATGAGAAAAAAACACCAATTTTTTCCATTTCTCCTGCACTCATCCTCCAACACCCCCACGTGGTCACCCCAGCACCGCCTCAGTGCTCTCCACTGCTGGATTAAGAAATATTTCGCTCGGTCACCACTGAAAACCAGTACACTGCCTATAAACCCCAAGCCTGGGTTGGAAAGGTGTGTGGCACATGCAGAGCAGCTGCAACAGATTAGAGGCACCTCTCCTTCCCCTTCTGCCTCTGCAAGGGCTTATCCCTCCTCCGCAAAATCCCCGTGCACCCAACAGTGCTCTCGCCACGCCACGATATAAATCACTGCAAAGGCAAAAATGTCCAATACAGCGGGATTTCCCCCCTGCAACGCATCAGGACAGGTTGAATTTAACCCCTGGCTGCCCAACAGTCTGCCTGTCCTGGCTGTGGACAGGAGGCAGGGACACAGCAGTGGGGACATAAGCGGGACGAGAGGACCTGCCCACTTCTCCTGATGAGTATGGAGACATGATTTTTGCCTGCTCATCCACAGGACCGACCTGTCTGACCACCTACAGCCAGGTTTGCTGGGCGAGTTTCTTGGCAGGAGCTTGCTGCAAGGATGAGAAGACTCTAGGGCTCAGAAGGGAGCACGGAAATCGGTAGCAGTGCGAGATCAATGGCATTGGCAGGGACCAAGAGGAGGATGGATGCTCTGGAGCCCAGAGCCCTGGCTGGTGCTCTGCAGTGAGCCCTGCCTGGGCACATGAAGGAGGCAGAGGGGGTCTGGGGGCTCCACTGCAGCCCAGGGGCACGAGGTGATGTGTGAGCGATATCTCCAGCATCACCCTCTCTGGAGCAGGACTAGAGAAATCCCGCTACCCCAGGGGAGCACATTAACGTGGAAATCGATGCTGAAAGGTTAACGGGCTCAGTTAACATCACAGGGCAAGAGCCTGTCCCCGGGATGAAATAACAGCACCTCGGGAAGAGGAGGCTGGCATCCGGCATGAGGCCGGGGAAAGCAGGCAACAGCAGCAGAACCCACCTCCTGGACAGGGAGATGTCCCTTCCCTTATCTCCTCATGATGGATCACAACCCAGTTCCCCTCCCTGATCTCCTCGTGACGAGTTCAAGCATGACATTTCATCCGTGAGGACAGCACTAAGCTTTCACCCAAGAACCCCTCAAGTAGTGAACCAGCCTAGAAGCCAAGTGGTGGGATGCTCCACGGCCTCATGGACCTCAGAGGAGGAGAATAAACCAAACACAACCCACTCCAGCCCCAGCGGGGCGGCCGGAGCTGCCTGGGGGCTTGTTGGCATCTGCCTCCTCAGGTGATGCCACCGGGGGTGAAGGTGTTTCGCAGCTATGGGGGCTCAAGGTGTTGCTGGGTCCAAACAGCTGGGTCACGGAAACAAGACAATTTTGGGATTTTTTTTAACTCAGTGAAAATCAGCCAGGGAAATATTGGGACTTGGATTAAGGCTCCTTGTAAATGAAAATTAAAAACCTAAAGAGCCCAACAAAAAAATCCAAAGCTAAGGCTGGGTAAGCCAAAGGTAAACCCTTCTGGCTCATACCCTCCTGTGGATGTGCACAACTGTGTAAGCAGCGTTTTCTCTCTTCTTACCTGTCTTCCCGGTTGCGATCCAGTGAGTAGAACTGCTTCCGGAGCCACCTGGACGGAAAGGCACAAGCACACCCACACTTACCCCTGCTCCTCGACAACAAGCCCGTCTGGTTTGCTGCCGTCCCTTGAAGATGCCCAATGCCACACCGCCCATCCCACAGCCCTCCCTCCCACCAGAGCACTTGGTTCTGCTCCCCCTCCCCTGTTTTCATGCAGGCAACCTGCCCCCCTTTAAAACTGTCTCTGCCTGAAAGCGGCCCCACAGGTAAGATAAAAACCGAAGGTATTATTTTCTTCTATGTGCCTCTACGCTGCGTTGCTCCAGATAGCACAGGCTGGGCACACGTATGAACTTGTGGTAAAGCTCCTTTTCCCTGCACACATTCGAGATCAAACTGGCCACAGAGGATGCAGCACAGCGGGGCAAGGGGATGAAAGCTCTTGAGCCAGGAGTGCCAGGTCAGCATGGCTCAGAGAGGAGAGGAGACGTCACTGTGGTCACCTTTTTCTGTCAAAAAAGGATAGAGAAGGGGAAAAAAAAAAAAAAAAGAGAAAACAAGTGCAGGCTCAGGCCAAGTTCCTCACCTCTCAATCTGCAGCGGGGTGGCAGCTCTCAGCGTGTCGGCCACCAGCCAGTTCAGCCCCTTGATCCACATGTTGACCTCGTCCTCAGACGTGGCTGCAGAGAGCACACAGGAGGAATGGGAGGAAGGGCCGTAGAAGCCAATCACCAACCCAAACCTCTGGGGACCATCCCCAGCATCTTAAATTCCCCATTCTCCATCCCCCCTTCTGACAGAAGCCCCCTCCTGTGCAGATCCAGCCGGCTCCTCTCCCTGCCCAGCTCCTGCTCCCCTCCTGTGGGGTGGGATGTCTGTGCTGCCCAGACCCCTCGTCCCCGCACATCACGCTCTTTCCTCCCTTCAGTTCCCGAGAGCTGGGGCGTTATCTTTGTCCCCAAGCAGTAAGGCTCTGGCTAGCCTGGGGGACAGGCCAGCACCTGCTTGGGAATGTGCGCCAGCTCCTCCACCTCCTCCCTGCCAGCAGCTCCGTCCTTTCCGAGGGCAGAAGTGCTGTCTGTGTCCTGTGACACTAGCCAGAAGGGAGATTTGCCATGGATGTTACAGAGGCAGCATGACTGCCTCCATCAGCGCACGTCTGCATGGGTTTAAATGAGACACAAGACTGCACAGTGTTAGCAGAAAAAAATATGGTCCATCCCTGGAAGGGTTCAGGCGGGATGAAGCTTTGAGCACCCTGGGCTAGGGGAGGGTGTCCCTGCCCATAGCAGGGGGCTGGAACTGGATGATCTTTAAGGTCCCTTCCAACCCAAACCATTCTGTGACTCTGTGGTCAGCTAAGCTGAGTGATTACGAGCCTGCCCTCCATCTGAACAGGAGACCCAACAGCACAAACCTTCCCCCTTGCAACAGCAAAGCATCAGCTGGGTGCTCCAAGTCCAGCCTAAGCCAACGGACAAGGCATTTAGGAAAGCCCAGACCAACACCCCAGAGGTACCGGGGCTCCCTGAGCTGCTGTTTGCCGCTGGCAGTGTTTTGCTCAGAATTGCAAAGCAGAAGCGAGGGACCACTTCATGCGTGGGGCTGGTTACTGCCAGGCAGCTGATGAAAGCCAACACGTCAGGCTGTGATAAAACACCTGATTTCAAGCACATTGGAACCAGGGCAGTCAGTTCACCCAACTTTTGGGTTTACCATGTGAATTAACTGACTGAACTAGGGGTTGAATGTGTACCCTTCAGGGAATTGGTGTCACCTTCTTCCAAAGACACCCCCTTGGTGTGGTGAGGAGAGACTTTGCCCAGGGATGTGTTCCAGCTCCCTCATGGAAGGAGCCATTGAAAGTTTGGGTCCTGTGGGGATGAAGTGTCAGCCCAACCCTGCCCTGGCACAGCCCAGGGGCCATGAGTGCTTTACCTTGCAAGCTGAGGGTCTTCAGCCTGAATTCTGTGCCATAGAGGACAACGAAGCAATGAGACTGGTCTGGTCGGAAACATGGATCCTCCTGGTACCGGTCAAAGTCACGGGAATTTTTTCCTGGACGAATCTCTTTGATTTCACGAATATCCACTAGGAGAGAAAGGGAAAACAAAAGGGGAGTTCAGCAAATAGCTTGAAATTCCCATGGAGGAGAAGAAGAAGGAAGGGCACAGATCAAGCAGTTTTAGCTATCTGAAGAGCTGGATTACCACTCAAGTGCTCCAAGGGTCCCAGCGCCCTCCTCAACCTTTCAAACCAGCACTCATCTCGCACGTCTCTCTTGTCGTGCGCGTGTGGTTGTGCACACACACACAAGCCTCCCAGCACAGCCCTTCTTGCCGGTTCCCTAGGAAGCCTCCCCAGCCACCAGCCCCCTCTTTAGCTCTGTGTCCCCCAAGGATGGTCAGATGTCTCACCCGCGGCACGATGGGCAGAGGGCAGCGCTGCTGTCACTGCAAGCTCCTTCCCCCTTCAGCTTCACATCTCACGCTTTCCTCTTCCTGCACCCAACATACATCTGCAAACTGCACTTTTTTTTTTTTTTCAGTCTTTCAAGAACACAACTTTTCGTTTTGTGGTTTGTTTTGTTTTTTTTTTTTTTTTTCCAAGAACGCCTTTCTACAGAGGCGAACGCTCCGAGGGTGCAGCCCCCTGCCCAGCTGGATGAAATCCTGTTTGCAGCTCCTATGTCTTGCCAACACCACGGATTTAAGATCCACTCCTCTCCAAATTTAAGGTAGATACTGAAACTTGAGTTCATTCCTGGTTTAAGCAACTCAACGGTGCCCCTACTTGAGTTCATTCCTGGTTTAAGCAACTCAACAGTGCCCCTACCTCCCCACTCCCCACTTTCACCCTAAATCATACCTGTAGTTTCTGGTGTCTCCCCCATGCCCTGTTGGCATCCTCCCAGCTCCTCCGAGCCCCACCAGGATGCCCAGGGCAGTCCCTGCCCTCATACACGACCCCCAAATGGTTCCCACCAGACGATGTGAGGGCACGCAGGCAGCACTGCCACCGCATCAGGCTGCTGGGACACGAGGACAGCACCGTCCTCTGGATATTCTTGAGGTTAGAGGGCTGGTGTCACATCCCAGCAGCTGTCCCCACTGGGCAGCAGTGTGACAACAAGGGACAGCCAGGGTGAGGAGCACTGACCCAGGCAGGTCCTGGCAGCAAGGGCAGGGCAAATGCAGGCACGGGGTTGGCGAGGAGGCAGACCTGCCCTGCTGTGGGTGTGGGTGGTGGTGAATCCCATGGCGCAACCACAACATCACCCTTGCAGCTCCAGCTGCAGCTCATGGGGAAGAGGAGCTGCTAATTCCAACCAGCTGCCTGGGAGCTGTGCTCCTGCGTGAGCGCCATGAACATCAAACACCCGGCAAGGAGAGGGAGCTGAAGAGACCCTGGTAAGGGAGCATCTCGCAGCCTCCCTCCCTGGAGGAAATTCTGGGGAAAAAAGGACTCTCATTGCCATAAAACAAAGAGAAAACAACAACAGTAACAAGGGAAAAAAAACCCAAACCCAAAAATCTCTGCTTCCTGGAAAAAGAGTTTCTTAAACGCTTGGGGGAATCAAATAACAACATTTCTGAGTCACATTTCCAAAGCAGATGATGCTTCTGAGCAATGTGGGACGGAGATTACTGCAAACCTAGCATGTAATTCATGCCCATTAAACTCCACTTACTGCACTCAACTGTGGATCGACTCGCCTTTCATTTCAATCTACTGCAGTTTAAAACCAGACAGAGGTGTGACCTGCTCTGCGGTGGCTGACAGCACTGAACCGCATCACGACAGAAGACGCTGGCTCCAAGAGAACACCACAGCTAGCCAGACACAGGGCTTGACTTCGGAGGGACTTGTAAACCCTACACG
>NW_010126204.1:3630-5053 GCF_000699245.1 Pterocles gutturalis | reverse complement strand
TGGGATGCTCTCTTGGCAGGATGCGCTGTGCAGCAGTGGGGGTGTGCAGCTGGAGACAACAGCAGCCTGCGCATTGCCTGACGCAGGACGTATCCAGACCGACCGCTGCAACCACCCTCCAGAGCTCAGCAACTCGGGAGAAGCACCCAGAGAGACCCAGTTCCTTGGGGCTGCAAAGGGCCGATGGACAAGCTCCCAAAAATGAGCAAGGGTGTGACTTCTTAGGGCATCACATAGCCTTTGGAAATGAGCTGGCTGGAAGTTCAAACGATAGCGTGCCCTGCCGTAACCCGCCCATGTGCGCACATCCTTAGTGACACAGCATGGGATTTCAGCCCTTAGGAAACCGTATCGCTGTTAAGGTCTCTGCATCCAGGACATGCGCTGCAGGGCTGAAGACTAATCCTGTCTCTGAAGGATGCGGGGCTTGACCAGCGCAATGGGAAAGAACTGGCAACTGGGTTTTCATGGTAGTTTACCAGGCAACAACTACTGAAGGAAGGTGCCAAAATATTAATGGCCTTCCTTCACATCATGCTGCAAGGGTCTCATCTCCGCTTTGGGACGCCACAGCGTGCAAACTGTGCCTTGAACTTGCCTCTCGCTGCATGGAGCACCAGCGGGTTAGTAAGTGAGCAGTAAGACAGCTATTGTTACAAACCGCATACCTAAAATCCACGCAATGGAGAGAGCCCTGGAGCAAGCCAGGCGTTTATCAAAGGCAGAGGCACGCAGGGAATTCCTAGGGCGAAGGGCAGCCTGTGCAAGGACCGCACACCCGGAGGGAGCGGGGTAAAAAGCTCCAGCCCACGCATGCTTGCAGCTGCTTGCTCATCTCTCTCATCCTCCCAAACATGCCTGCGTGTGCCGGGGAGAAGGCGGTTTAGGGTTTGGTTTGTGCAGCCCTCTTCTTGCTGTACAGCAGCCGATCAGCCTCTCAAACCTCACTATCTTATCATAGAATCATAAAGGATGGAAAAGACCTCAAGGATCATCAAGTCCAACCGTCAAACCAACACCACCTAACCCACTAAACCTCTCTCTACTGACTCAAACACCTCCCTGGCCCCCTTGCAGCATGGAAGGAAATGACTCTTAGCAGGAAGCACAGCAAGCACAAATGCCACCAGTCCAACTAAGTAAGCAGCAAAACGCTGCCTCCCTCCACCAGCCCCTGCCTCCATCCCACCACGCATCCCCCTGCCTCCGTCCCTCCAGTTTTTTTCTCACTGATTTTGCTCGTGTCAGCTCGGCAGTTGCTGCAGCTCCTGGGGGTCACCCTGGTTTGCACAATGCCCCCCAGGGCCAGCTGCCTCAGGAGCAGAGCTGAGCAGAGCAAAACCTGCTCCGGGGGATGTTTGCAGCCTGCACTGAACGCTGCCCAGCCTCAGCTTAACCACAGGCAGAAAGGAAGCAGCCAACG
>NW_010126204.1:3358-3611 GCF_000699245.1 Pterocles gutturalis | reverse complement strand
CCTGTGCGATGAAGGCAGACCCTACAACCCCCACCACCCCTTGCCCTGCCTGGGCTTGCACCAGCTCCTCTGTCCCACACCCCAGCACTGCTGTGCCCATCCTCCCGCCTGTCCCCGTCACCACCAGCCACGTTATTCCAGACAACAAACCAAACCCCAGCCTGTCACTATTTCCACTGCACCTTGCGAGAGCCCCAAGTCACACACAGCCGTCTCCACACGCCCCAGCCGCCCTCCTGCCCGTAAACAGGAA
>NW_010126204.1:2231-3327 GCF_000699245.1 Pterocles gutturalis | reverse complement strand
CCCTGCCCGCCCAGCCTCGGGCCACCGTTGTCATTTAATCCCCCCTCCCCAAGCCTGCTCCCACCGCGGTCGCTGCAGCAAGTGACAGTTCCCGATCCCATGCACTCGGATCTCCTCGCCAGCGCCTGTGTTTGCTCGGGCAGAGCCCTGCAGCTCTGCAAACCTGCAGGGAAGGTTGTAGGGGGAGCCCAGACCCCCCAGGGCAGGCAGGGGAACCTGGCAGCCAGCCCGGAGCAGGGAATGGAAATTAAAAAGGAGAGGGGAGGTGAGCAGAGGTGAGCTGGAAGCACGGCAGAGGTTCTCCGTGAGTGCAATGGATGGAGAACCGCAGAGAGCGTGGTGGAAATGACATCTAACCACTGCCCCACCACCTCGGCACCAGCCAGCTCCCCAGGCGAGCGGTGGCACGGGCTCTGTGACAGCTGTCTGTGTGTCCCTCCATGGGTCCACACCTTGGGTCCTCGCTGGGAAAGACCTCCCCGGGATCTGGCCAAAGACTAGAGGATGAGCATCTGGTGAGGCCCCAGCACCGCGGGTCGTGTGCGTGCCTGGGCAGAGGAACGAGTGGCAGTAAGCCAGGATGAACCCTTCAAAGACAAGCACCCTGTCACCGGTGTGAACTACATCTCCTGGTCCCCAGGACCATGCTGTGGAGGGCAGCAGTCCCTGCAGAAGGTAGAAAGGGACCTTCATCCCATGCCGACAGTGGCAAGAGGAGGAAGAACTTGGTGCCACAGTGATGGCAGAGAGAAGCTCTCCGCTGGAATATAAACCCGGCTGCAGTCTGGCAGGGCTGAGATCTCAGAACAGGGACCAGCAGTGAGCAGAGGGCAAGATGGGAGGCCCAGAGCAGGCTGGCCGTCCTCCAGCATCCCGGGCGGGCGTGCAGGGAGCAGCAGGAGAGGCTCCAAGAAGGAGGGAGGCAGCAGAGCCTGTCCAGCCCAGAGATGCTCTCAGCTCCTCACGGGGCTCCACGCTGAGCCACGCCACGGGCATGCAAACAGGTTGTTTCCTTCAGAGCCTCCCAAACTGCATCCCGGCAATAAGTCCTGGACCTCCACGTGCCTCTAGCACTTAAAATGAAGGACATGGTCAC
>NW_010126204.1:0-2182 GCF_000699245.1 Pterocles gutturalis | reverse complement strand
AAAAAGCTGGCCCCAGATCCATCCCCCATACAATTTAAGAAAAAAACAACAAACCCAAAACAACAAATTACCCTCTGGTTACACGGAAACCAGATCCACCCTTAAAGTCATTTAAAACTGAAGTTTTGTCCAAGCCTCGTTTAACCACTGATGGATAGGGTGTTGTAACATGGAAGGACAAGGACCCCCTGGAACCAGCTCTAAGGGTTGCAAAATCTCCACCTCCAGAGGATTTGGAAAGATATAAAACTGATTAAATAAAAAAAATAATTAAAAAATAAACCTGACAAAAAGAGGGTTTAGCCCAGATTACCTTCCAGGATGCATTCATCGGGGACAGCCCCTAAGAAAACACCCACCCCCTCCATAAGCATCGCTCAGTGCAGCATGTCCCCTCGGGGACACAGGCTGCAGTGACAGCCACAGGGTCACTCCCAGCCCAGCCCGACCTCAGCTGGCTGACATGGCCTGACCCTGCCCTGGGGCAGCAGAAAAGCCTCCAGGCTGCTCAGTCTGGCAAAGAAAAAGAGTTAAAAAAAAGAAAATGAGATTTACTGCTATTTAACCTTGTGGATCCCACTGAGCACAGCCCCGTGCTCATCCCTGGACTTCCCATCACTGGAAGGGACACTGGGCGGTCAGGCCCCAGGGAAAGGCTGCTGAGAGAGAAAGGGGATGCACATGAAGGTAAAAATCTGAGAAATCTATTATGCAAGAGCATGGAGAACTAAGCAGCACCATCTCCCTCTTAGTATTTCAACAGAAGCCCCCTGCGATGGATATTCAGGGCAGCACTGGATATTAGGAGCTGCAGGCGCTGGAGGAAGATTACAGCCGACCTTCTCGTGCCCCACGAGCAACCCTGCCCAGCCTGGGGCTGCTCCGCACCCGCTCCATGCTGTGGGTTTGCTGACTGCAACTGAACACTGCTCCACAGAAAAACACCAAACACCCAACCCCAAATCCCCCGTGATTTCAGGGGAACGGTCGAGCGTGCGCTAAGTGCTTTGCTGGACGGGGGCCAGAACCTTCAGCACCTCGCAGTCTGGAGTCCCGCCGCCTGCCCTTCACTATTTATTGAGCCCGTTCCTCCTGCAAAGCTCTGGGCGAGCCTGGCTTTTGTCCCTGCACGGACCCATCCCCACATCCACCAGGATGCTGGAGGAATCAGGCAGACAGGAACCACCTGAGCCTGCGTTTGGCTGGACTGGGAGAATGAAGGCGGCTCTCATACAACCCACGCTGCACCCATAACGAACACAGAAATTGGGGTCCTGCACTTTATATCCCCTCCGCTAGAAGCCAAGCAGTAACCCCAACTGATTAGAAACCCATCTCAGAGGGAAAGGCCATCCGTCTCTCATTAGGATAGGTTTTCAGTGTAACGCTAGCTCAACCTCTCAACCCCACAAACTTCCCCTAATCGACAAGACCAAGGCAATCAGTGTAATGGTGAATTAACGTCTCTGCACAGACGCAGCGATGGGGTTACAGCATCCTCCTCCCAGCCACACTCGCTGCCGCTGCCGCGCCTGCCATCAGCATCGCTGTGCACCAGCTATCGGGTTTCTGAAGGACAGCCCCATGCCATTAACAGACGGCTTATCCAGACAGGACAACAAGAAACCCGCCGAGGCCTCTGATTTGACCTTACTCATTTTTTGGAGGGCAAGAGACACGGCTGAGGCATCCGTGGAGGCCAACAGAAACATCAAACCAGCAGCGCCCTGTGCCCCAGCGAATCCCTCATCCTCTATGAACTGGCCACGCTGCCCTTCCAGTGAGGCACCAAAACCCCTGTACAAAGCCCCCTCACCACTGTCCCAGGGACAGCCACACCAGTGCTCAGGGGGCCGTGGGGTCCCACTGCTCTCGTTGCTGCAACATGCAGGTCCCTCTCCTGTCTCAGGAGAAGATGCAGGTAAAGATATTTTCCCCTCCTGACCCGGCTCAGTTGGGTCTCAGGTTGCTCCAGCAAGTTGCTTCATCTCACCTGCTGCCTGCATCAGCAAAGAACAATTTTTGCTCCAGCTGCTGCATTTTGCTGTGAAGCGACCGCTGCATTCACTCTACCCCAAAAGCAGTGACTTGCAGGAGAGAGCACCTTGGGAGGGAAGATGCTGGAAGAAAAAAGAGCTCAATGGGCTGGAGATGGGACAACAGGGAGCTTACACTGGCCAGG
>NW_010126203.1:35005-67523 GCF_000699245.1 Pterocles gutturalis | reverse complement strand
TGATGAATTTACTGAGTGAGAAAATGTCTTCTCCCCTGTGTCCTACATGGGACGATACACAAGAGAATGTGGGTTACAACCAGCGGAGACCACACCTGAGTGGGGGGAGCCTCATATTTTATTGTGAGGGTTCATGAGGGGGCAGCTGTGATTTTTATCCTAAATACATTGCATTTTTGCAGACTTTTAAGTCAACCTATTAGGGATACATATGTAAGAGGAGGCTTCTGTGGGCCTTTGTGTGTGGTTTGTCTCACATGCAGGCAGCTTCCCTTCTGACCCTGGGAAGGAGGCAGAAGAGGGCAGGAGACCTGTGGCTGACTGTTTTTCTTGAGGAAAACCTTGACTTATAGCCTTCGTCTGGAGTCTGTGATTTTTATCTGCTTAGTGATGCAAACATCATGACGAATATTCCAGACTGTTGTTGGAAAGAGGCGATAAGAGCCTGTCAGACCCTCCCCTCCAGTGAGCTTAAGCTGTTTTGTGCAAGTCCTGAAGTCTGAAAAATAGAAATTATTAGAATGAGTTACGTTTGCATTGCATTGCTCAGAGGCTGTGCAGCTCTGAGACGTACTTAATGTTTTCTTCCTGATTTTGCTTTTCTTAGGACTGACTCAAGTACCCCAGGTACAAAAGACAGAAATTTCCTTTAGTGTCTCCGACGCCAAAAGTTTTGAGCCATATGTGAAGAACCTTGAGAAGTTCTTGAAGGACTACAGCGCTGATCAACAGACTGAAAACATGATATTTCAGGACTGTGGGGGTAAGTCACAATTGTTTGCTGCAACTGAGGGCTCTGACCCGTACCTGTGTGTCAGGTCCATCAGAAGCCGAGGGTGAGCAGTGGTGGTCTCTGCCTTTGGATGTTCCTTTTTTTGTAACCAACAGCATGTTGGCAAACCAGCAGGCTCTGGTTTCAGTCATATGGCTGCTCATTAAATGATGAGTTTGGACAGATCAGATTTGGCATGGGATGTACCTAGAAGCTTATTGTAGGGGTTAAATGGTTGGGAAGTCCCAGATTCACTTGGAGAAAGTTGTGGCTGACTCTAAAAACCATGTGGCACTGACCTTAACCTCTCTGAAAGCCACGGGGGTTTTACTGATGACTTTGCTAAAGCCAGTGTTGGTCCTTTTGATGCACTGCAGCAAAACATCTGGGAGGTCTTATCCTCTAATAGATCATATGTAATAACATGGAATGAGACAACTCATAATACATGCATGTAAAATCTGAGGGGGAGCCGCTTGTAAAAGCTGACAAAAAAAAGTGTGAGCCAGTGGATTACAAATGTGTTTGTTCTCTTGTAGTCTGGAAGGATCCTCAGTTAAAATAAAAAAAACAGCTCACATAGGGGATGGCTGGGTGCAGGTCTGTGGTGTCAGCCTTGAGAAGGTGGTGTCACTCACCTGGCTGGATGAGGGGGAAATCCTAACCACACAGTGAAGCTTTAGTGTTGCTGTTCCTGACAAGCAAAAGGTCATATTATATACGGCTGTTGTTTCATTCCCCCACCATGACAGACATACCTAGCGATTACAAAGAGAGAGGACCATATAATGATGCCCAGGGCCAGAAGAAGGTCTGCAAATTCAAACGTGAATGGCTGGAAAACTGTTCTGGAATAAATGATCCCACCTTTGGGTACAGGGATGGCAAACCATGCATCCTCGTCAAGCTCAACAGAATTATCGGCTTCAAACCTAAGGCAAGTGTCTCTTCCCTTTCTAGCAGAAGCTCCTCATAAGGAGGGGTAGTTGGCTGCAGATTTTCTGCACCTCCTTTTCTGTCTCTGGAGAGACATTAATATTAAAACCCTTCTGCAGAGGAGAAATTGTGAGATGATTTGAGTAACTGGCTTTAAAAAGACCTTTATTAAAGAGCTGCACGCTGCAGGCTGGTAACAAGTAGCAATGAACCTCACTGTGCAAAGTCCTCGTTATTTATCTGGTAACTTCTGAGCCTACTAATTGAATTGCTCTAAAGGGGTGTTTTCTTCAAGTGATAAAACCCATTTTAAGTTCCTGTGTGGTTCCTTGCGATTGTCCCAGACCGACTCTATCTATAGTAAGATCAGTGCATGGTGCCATCCATGCCCCCATCTACTGCATTCTTTCCTCAGGCAGTGTAGAATTGCCTGCCTTGCTAAAACCACTTAGTTAAGCTAATATTCACTATCAGGGTGGTACGTAGTCTATAAAGCATAAACTACATCCGAGAGTCAGGCTCAGCTCTAACTGCAGGAAAGGTGAGGAGATCTTTAGGTTTATTTAATGCAGTTTCCCAGACATTGTCGGATGCCTCTGTCACCTGCTTGCTCTCTTCTGCACCTGAAGGCATGTTTGCAGTAATGCTGAAGGATGTTAATCTGGATAGGAATGCCTTTTACTTCTTGTTTTTTCTCCATTTAAATGCTAAAAAATTCTCCAATAATTCAGTGGCAGAGCACTTTATTGAATAAGGTGATGTGCAAAACCTGCCACTCCATCTTCTGGATGGAAAACAGTGCAAATGCTGCACTAAGCCGTCATCACCACCATCCATCAGTGTAGTCGAGGACGGGGCATGGTGCTGTCTAGCTAATGTGTTTTGAGGAACATTTTTCTTTGAAGGGAGCCTGCCCTCTTATAAAAGAAGTGAGTTGAATTTTGGCTCATCTGATCCAGGGTGGAAACAGTGGGTGTGTTTGAATAGGAATGTGCTGTGCTTGATATGTGGTGGTTGTGGGATGACATAAGATGTGCATGTTTGATGAAGGGGGAAGAGAAGGGTTTGATGTGTTCCTCTTTTCTTTGCCACAGAGCTCTGAAGAGCTCCAGACTGCATTAGACAGCAGGGTCTAGTCAATAAATTACTTTACATGTTTCATTTAGAAACGATGAGTGTATCCAAGGCAATATTTGTTTCCCTCATTCCACGCTGCAGCAGAGACCCTATATCTCTTGTGTTGGGCAAGGTGTGTGTGAAGCAGATGTGAGACCTGCAAGGTTGTGAAGCAAAACAGCTGTTTAGAGAGTTAAGAGACCAACACTGGAGTTGGCACTCTCACCTTTCCCTGACATACTCAGAGCCTTTGTCCTTCCCCGTAGGTGGTGTCGAAGTTCAGCAAGGTCAGGGTGTGACTGCCACTCTCTGTTCTGGTGCATCTCCAGTCCCAGCTGCAGTCACCTGGCAGGCAGGCGGCAAATCCTCCAGCAGTGCATCTCTTCCTGCCCCTGCCTGGGCTTTGCACAAACACGCCCTGCTAGCTAGCAGTCTGCTGTGAAATGCTGCCCAGTGACACCATGAAATGGAAAATAGCCCGATCTGCTTGCTTTGGTATCCACAGCAGTAAAGGTGTAAGAACAGACAACAGCTCTGCTTGGGTTAAGTTCTACAGCTTCTAGTTGTGTTACGCTGTGTGCCTGTTGCAAGAACCACCAGCAAGAGCTGTTGCCTCTGAAACAGAGCTAGAACAGATTCACGTTAGTGGCACGTGTTTGGTACCACTGAGTTTTGCTGCTGCAAAGGTGCTGCGGTCTGCAGAGAAGTGTTCAGTGTGTAACATCCCCTTGTTTTGGGTTTCTTCTAGGCTCCGGTAAATGACAGCCTCCCTCCAGAGGTTATGGCAAAATACAACCCATTCCTCATCCCTGTCCACTGTGCTGCCAAGGTAAGTTGAAATACAGTAGAGCCGGGTTGGGAAGCTGAAGTGTAGTGACCCCTCTCTGCAGACAGCTGGGGTGGTTCTTACTTGGGACGTCTCCCCCTTCAGAACAGGAGTTTCTTAAAACCCTGTTGGTGACAGTTAGCGCTGCCCTCCCAGGGAAGTATAAAAGCAGGGCCAGATAGCAACAGGCAGCCTCAAAAGTTGCAATTTTGCTTCCAAGTGCTGTACTGGATCTCTTAGCACGGATGGCTGAAAAAAAGGACTTGGGGAAGAGGTATGTCCCTTAGCATTGTAAAGCAGCTGAGAAACAGGAAACTTTTTTTTTTTTTAGCCAAAGACAGTGCATGGTATGACAGGAAGCTGTGGTCACTTCTGAATGTGTAAAGAAGTGATTTTTTTTTTAAAGAAAAGCCCTTTTCCTGGCTGATGTGTGCTGGGAGGTACTTACTGTGTAGCTGCTGGTTAGGCAGCGCTTAAGTATCCATATTACTCTTGGAACTGTCCTTGTGCTGCCAAGATGAGGATCAGTGATGCCCAAAGAGAGGTCACAGTCTTGGTGAAAAGCAGATGCTGCAAGGGAAAGGGGCTGCAGGAGGTGGAGTTCAGGTGAGCATCATCGTTTGTTATTCCTTTTCCTGCTTCCCTAGAAAGAGGACGATGCAGACAAAATAGGCACGGTGGAGTACTATGGGATGGGTGGCTACCCTGGCTTTGCCCTGCAGTACTATCCCTACTACGGCAAGCTCCTGCAGTCGCGGTACCTGCAGCCGCTGGTGGCAGTGCAGTTCACCAACCTGACCTACGACATGGAGGTGCGCGTGGAATGCAGGGCCTACGGGCAGAACATCCAGTACAGCGACAAAGACCGCTTCCAGGGACGCTTTGATATTAAATTTGACATAAAAAGCAGCTGATTGTAAGCACAACTCTCTTCTCCCCCCTCCTCCTCCTAGCCATTTAAAAAGGTTAAAAAAAAAAAGAACAAAAAAGAAAACCTACTAGTCTTGAACAAACTGTCATACTTATGGGACCTACACGTAATCTATATGCTTTACACTAGCTTTCTGCATTTACTAGGTTAGAATGTAAACAAAGTGTAGCAATAGTGAAAAATATTTATTCTACTGTAAATGACAAAAGAAAACAAAATTGAGCCTTGGGACATGCCCATTTTTACTGTAAATTATGATTCCATAACTGACTTCTTGTAGTAAGCAGTGTTTCTGGCCCCTAAGTATTGCTGCCTTGTGTATTTTATTTAGTGTACAGTACTATAGGTGCATACTCTGGTCATTTTTCAAGCCATGTATTGTATCTGTTTTCTACTTCTTGTGAGCAAAGACTTTTTGCTGTCCAAGGTGTAAATACTCAATGGGACTAGAACTGGCATGATACTTCTCATTATTTTGTTCCTTTTCAAAGAAAGGCCCACCTGTGAGACTATATTTAACAGCACTCCATATGGCTTCTGACTTTTCTGTGGTGTTAGGGTATTTTATTTGGAGGGGTGGCAGGGGAAACTAACTTAAGTGAAGTTAAAGAGAATAGATGATTGTGTACTGTGCTTTGTTGCGAATGCTGTCTCTCTCTCCACTTTTTCCCTCATCCTCCAGTATGTTGTGTGAGAGACCTGGTCAGACTATCACTCTCCTTAGTGATAGGCGTAACTCTTTGCTTTGTATATTTTCTTTTCTTTTTTTTTTTTTTTTTTTTTTTTTTTCTCCTTGTTGATAGGGTTAACCTTTTTCTTTTTTTTTTTTTTTTTTTTTTTTTTTTTTTTTTTTTTTTTTTTTCTGCTGGAGGCATCGCACACTGTGGTGCTAATGTCTTTATTGAATGTTTTAACCATTTTCATGGTGGAAGAATTTTATATTTATGCAGTTGTACAATTTTATTTTTTCTGCAAGAAAGTGTAATGTATGAAATAAACCAAAGTCACATGTTTGAAAATAAATCTTTATTTTAAACTTTATAAAAGCAATGCAGTACCCCATAGAATGGTGTTAAATGTTGTCTAAAGTGCAAAACTCTATGTTCTAACATATAATAATAGCCAGGAGTACAGTGCTCTTGTTGATCTTGTATTTCAGTCAGGTTGAAACATTGGACAAATAAATGAATGAACACACTGTTCTGTGTGTGTGTCTTTTGCATTGGGTGAGGACAGAGGCTGTTAGTTGTCCAGGATCTTGAAGAAGTACTGCACCTATTGCAAACAGAAAATACATCTTTATCATTGCCAGAAGGGCTGAGCTGAAGAGAGTTGAAACATGCATTGGGATTGCCTTAAATCGCTGCTCCTACCTGTGAGGAAATGTGTTGTGCATCAGTTCTGGAACAGAGTGGTTTGGTGTTACTTCTTTTTTTTTTTTTTCAACCTCCTTGAGCTAAGCAATGGATGGATTAGAGGCCACCATGGCATGATCACACCATTCAGGAATATAAAAAGTCATCTTCACCTCTGGAGGTACAGGCTGTGCATTCTAGCAGTAACTACAGGTAAGAATGGTTTATCCTTAAGTGCAGGTTAAAGCACCTGCCAGGGGTATGTGCTGCATGTCTGGGGGCCGGGGAGGGTGCATGCTGAAGTCGTAAGCAGCAGAAATGGAGTTTCATGTCCATTACTTGGTCTGTGTTGCTGCTGGGCCAAAAGCTGAGGGCTGAGAACAGGCTATGCCTGATGGGGCTGCTCAGATGTTACAAAATGTGTCAGCTGGCTTCCTGCAGGGGTCAAAACCACTTTATGCTGCGTGACACAAATTACCAGGGAGGATTTCTCCATGTAGAGTGAGAAAACATGACTATCCTAGAGCAAGGTGCTAGATAAAGCCTTCCTAATTGGAATGTGCAACACTGGAAAAGCAAGTTGCTAAACTTTTTGCCATCTGCTAGAAGGAAAAGCATAGTGATGGTATGCCATGGTGCTTAATGTACACATGTAGATGTCTCACGCTATTCCCAAGGAGCTGGAGCTAGCAGAAATCTTACCTTCAACTGTTGCATTTGCTGCTGTATGGTTATAGGGAGGCAAGGATTTAACAAAGATGCTGTGATAGAAGCACTAAAATGCTCCTTGTAGGAAGCTCCACCTGCACAAGAGCTGCAGGAAAGCTGAGCCATTGGCTCCCAGCAATTGGTGGGTGTAGTACTGCCACCGAGGGGGTGGGGGGGGGGACCTGTTACAATTAAAAAAAAAAAAAAGGCAAAAAAAAAAAAACTCAAAAAGAAGAAAAAAACCCTGAACTGCTTAATTTATAAAAGACCCACCTCATCATTAGATAATTTATCTCCTTTTAATATACTATATGAGTGCAAAGTCCAAGCATGCACTGGCAATTAAGCTAATGGCTTATTCCAGGGGTTTGGCCAAACATTGTAGAAAGCCTATGGTGCCTTTGTTGGCTTCAGTGAGCAAGTGCCAAAAGGGGATCCTATTATAATAATTATTACTCTTAGTAACGGCATATCACATAAAGCAAAACCAAGCCTTTAATTCCTGGTCTGCTTCTCCCCCCCATCACTTTCTAGTACCAAAGCAGTGAAAGCCGGCTGGCCCACTCTGCTCACTAATTAACGAGGCAGTAACTGCAGGGGCTACCCCAGCTGCACACCCACCCTGCAGCCACCCTCTAGTCACAGGCCTCATGACACCTCTGCTACCAAAGGGCTGTACCCACCACGCTCCAGTAAAAACTCCCACAGCCCACGTGGCCAGACATGCCCCCTCCCCCCCCTTAGAAATGCTGCTGTAATTTGTCAGACATAGTAGAGGCTCAGTGGTAAAGGGCTGCAGGACATTAAAAAAAAAAAAAAAAAAAAAAGGCAACACTGCCCTCCCCCCCCACATACCCCCCCAACCCCCAGACACCAGAGCAGTGCAGCCTCTGGCCAGCCAGCTTGCTCAGTGGCACCCGTTCCTTTGGTACACAATGGAACTGACAGTAAAATTACCTTTCACAAAAGACAGCTAACACAGCCCTGCTCTGGTCAGTAAGTGGCTGGGCAAATGCCCTGGAGTCAGGGGGGAGCAGAGGAAGGGGAGGGGGTCAAGAAGCCACATCACATCAAACCAATTTAAAATTAGCATTGCTTCCAAGATTTTTTTTAATCTGTGCTGTATTGCCTATGTAAATCTATTCTCTCCAGGAAGGCATCGTTCCTTACTGCCTCATCAGCCATTGCATTGTAAACGGCCAGTTTGAACACAGTGTTCTTTCTGCCAGGTTGGCTCAACCTAGTTAAGTATAATTGTAGCCATTAAAGGGAATTTTATCTCCCTTCTTGTTGACACAGGACACCTGCATTTCAAGGTTAGAGAGAGACACAAAAATACTAATAAAATAAAAAGCAGAGAGAGACACAACTCCCTTTCAGGCTCTGTCTGCACGAACACTTGCACTGACACACACCAGCCACCAGTTTTACAGCTCCAAGGTGTTGGCATTTCTGGGCTTCTGTTCCCAGTTTGGCTGAGGGCAGCTGGCCAGCACAGGCTGGGCACGACCCTCGGCGTGTGCAGTGAGCTGTGCCAAGAGAAAAGAAAAAGGCCCAGCACAGTGGAGTCTGCTCCTTTGTGGGTAATAGCCATGGGTCCAGCCCCAGCCCAGGGTGCCCATACACCCGCAGGCCCCTTTCCCTGAGCTGGGGCAGGTTTAGCCGAGCTGCCTCAACTCCCGGCGCTTCCCAGGGCTGCGTGGCCCCGGGGGTGAGATAAGGAGCCGTCCCCGCAGCACACATGGACACAGGTGAACCCCATCCTCACCCAGCTCCTGCTCCCTTGCTATTAGCAACAAAAGGCATTGAGCTATTTTAGTCCTTAAAAGCCCCTGATTTTGTGCAACCACTTTTCCCAGGCCAGGCTGCACAACCTCAGCTTGCTTACAACCTATGGAAAACCTCTTCCTCCTCAATTAGCTTTTGTTGGATTGTTGAAAAGTCCACGCAGACTGTACTGGCAAGGCTTGGACATCAGAACAAGCACGATACCATTGTGTAACTTGCCAAACTAAGTGCCAGTATGTTCTCTTTATGTATAATTATCTCTATATGGGTCAGCTGCCACGCAGCTCCCAGCAAAACCAGTTAAGAGCTGGCATGTCTATCGTACACAGAAAGGATCCTTCTCTCCATGATCCTCACCCTTCGGAGCACAGCAGTGCTGAACAAGGAACACCAGAAATAAGGGTCATCCATTACCTAATCACACACCACATGTGGTGTTCTGCAGAAGAACAAAGACCGAGGATTTCAGCACTACCAAAAGGTTTGGGGTGCCCCCATCTTATGAGGCCCCAGCTGGAGACAGCTTGGTGAACACTGTTCTAAAAGCACCAGGTCCTTTTCCAAGGGGGATCCAGGACTTGGAGGTACTCAGACTGAGCATCCAGATGGGGGTTAGGTATTCCAGAACACCCTGTATCTTAGGAAATACAGTTACTCTCTTTCCCAGGGTCAGAGTATAGTATAAACCACAGAAAAGGGAGCCATGCCTGTACCAAACCTCTCAACAAGCCTCACATTTGATCTGGGGCAAGGTCAGCTTCTCTGAGCCAAGCACACCTCTGGTCTCTACAGGACCCAAAGGTGGCCGAGGACAAACCCACACTGATATAAAACTGATATGAAACCAATGAAACACATTTCACAGATGCCACCCAAATGCCCTTCAAATGATGCTGACATTCAGGTGTGCTCACTCCATCCCAGGGCTGAAACAGGATTAAATTTAACATCAGTACTCTCTTTACAGGTCCCAGGAACCATCTACTTGCTTTACAGTATGCAGCTATGCCTGCGCTAGCTCCTGTTCAGGGACAAATAACAATAATGCTCAGGAAGTAATAACAGGTGAATAACTGTGACCTTCTGCCTCTAACCCTATGAACTGCTTCGCCAAGGAGGAGCTGAGAGCTTTTTAATTTCCATGATGTTTTGCTTCAGTCACACATGCTCTCTGCAAAATTCTCGTTAATGAAGCTGGCCACTCCCTCTGGGCACTTCCACAAGTTACTGCTAAGTTTCAGAAGTTAATACAGCAGGCAATAACAAAATTGGGTTTAATTCCCTGTCTGAGTGCAAACAATTATCATCTGAACAATGTGTGCCCTAAGAGCATGGAGAGGCCAAGCAAAATTAATCTTCTCATAAGTCCTAAAAAAAAAGAAAAAAAAAAAAAAAAAAAAAAGAGGGAACCAAATGGAGTAAGGCAGCCAGTCCTCCAAGGGAGAGGAGCAAAATATCTTGGTAATAATATAGGGCCCAGCACAGTAACAAAGTGTCCTGAAGATTTCAAGTGTAAGAATTACAGACACACTGCCCAGAAAATAAAGCAAAAAGCAGTGCTGATGAGAGATGCCAGCTGAGCAGCTTTGGAGTCAGAGCTTTTGTCTAGAGAAGGACAGACCAAGGTACACCTTCAACAGTACCAGCACATCATACAGGCTGCACGACAGCTTGCCTCAAAGAAAACTCTGGCACTGAAAGGGTACCTCAGTGTTCACAGTCCATCCCCCTTGTTCCCTGGGCCTGGCAGTGTTTTATAAGAGACCCTGTTCACGGCAGAAGCAAGGGGTCTGATGAGGAGACATACTAGTAGGAAATATGGCAAGATCACAGATTCACTTCTCATCCATCACCAGAAAGATGATGGCAATTGCAGTCCTTCCTCACCTCTGCCGAACAAAAATTGGCAGCCAGGAGATAGAAGGCTTTTTCATTTATTTCATTTAGAGCCTGTCACTCATCACGGTGCATTTCATGCAGCTGGACAGACGCTCACCAGTACCCTCTCCCCCAAGACCACAACAAAACTGTTTCTCCTGGGTTCAGTGTAGGTATCCAGTCACATGATCCAGAGAGTCTTTGCTGACCTGAAGTTTCAGCACCACTATACTCTCCCTAACCATTCAGGTCTTACAATTTTTCACAGGTTATCTCAGTTTGAGGTCACCAGTAGGAATCATTGCCCCTTAATTTTGGTTTGCACATGAGCATGAACCTGCCAACTCTGTTACCAAGTGCACTTGTTAACACCTAAAATGCATTTCAGCCACAGTTCACTCAACTGACTCACACATCGAAATCATTAACACACTGAAAACCCATGGATTCATACCATCCTTCTAGACACAAGCAGTCCTGAAATAAAAATGGTTGTCAAAGGAGAAGGTCTCTTTACTCACTGTATTATTTGCTCTGAAAATAAAGAATTATTTTCCCACATGAACCTGAAGAGGCTTTAGTCCCAGGAAGTTTGTTCAAAGAAAAATAAAAAAGGAAAGTTACTCACTCCTGCCTCTCTCTCAAGCGTCACACACTGTAAGAAATAAAGCAGGTCAGGCTGCCCAAGGCAGAACAATTTGCCCACATTCACTTCAACTGTCTGAGTTAATTTCTTAAGTAGAGCTGGGATAAAAACCCCTATCCACCAAAAAATAAAACTTTGCAATAGAACTTTTTATTCAAGAAAGACTACAGAATAACATAGAGTGTATTCTGTTTTTATGCTTCGTGGCTGTTAATACAGACATCTCCAACACTGTGCATGGTTACGATCAGCTTAGAAAATACAGTGAAAGAGAAGGGCAATGGAAGCTCTTTGGAAATTGTGCCAGAAAATAAAAGATTAGAGAAAACTGAATTCCAAACAGGATGTAAATGAGAGGACAAGACAATAATTTGTTACACCATAATCAAAATACCAAGAAAGCAAGTTTTATGCTATTTACTCTGTAACACTACAAGAACAGTAAGTGAAACCAAAAACTTATTTAAATTAACGAAGTGTTGTTTTACATTGCACATAACTACTGTGTTGCCTCAGACCACTGATTTCTGAAGTATAGATACTTTAGATTTAATAGGAAAGTACAGGTTCACAGAATCTCCCCACTACACAGCATAAACCAGCTGCTCAGTTGAACGTATTAGACCACGACTCTCCCACCAGGATCTCTACTCCTCCTTCAGCAACATCTTTGGTCACCACCAGAAGAGATCACTTGCCTGGTAAAGCCACTGGAATGAAATAAAGTGAAGGGTCCTGGCTCCCATCCCACATGAAAAACTACAGCATGACAGTGAATGCTGCTTTCCCAAGGACCCCAGGCAGCTGTGTGAGTCCGCAGGCTCACTACCCCTGCACTTCATGCTTATCTTGAGGGACGCTTGCCCTCCTCAAAGTCAGGAGCTCTTGCGGAGCTCTTGTACCCTTGAACCAGTCAGCTTAGATACAGACAAGATGCCAGGCACACCACCACAGCTGTCAATGCAAGCTGCAAATGCATTCTGAGCTGAAAAGGGTCCCTGCTGCTAGCACCTGGAATATCCAACCAAAGCCTGGTTTGGATGTGTTCATACAAGCCACAGGCATTGTGGCAGCTCCTTACCAATGCTGAGCTAAGGCTCTCCAGCCTGTTCAGAGAGCACTGAAAGCCATGGTCCTCCTGAGCTACCAGATTATGGCTAATAGAGGAGGAAGGGGTCACAGAGAGAGAACAAGAACGCCTTTCCAGCCACACCACAGATTCAAGCGAGGATAGAAGCAATAAGCAAATAAATGAAGTAGAAGGAGACAGCATCTAAAGCTCTTCCTGAGCAACCAAGATGTTCTGCAGGGTAGCATTTGGCCAGGGTACCCAACAGGCTACACCTAGCAGCAGGGTAAAAGTTATGATAGATAAGACAGTATTAAAATATCCTGAAAAAAAGCAACAAAACAAAGGCACCACACCACCCAGTCCACAAGTAGTGGCCTTGCACATACAACCACACCACCTGTGTAGACCATGACTCGCTATACTGATTGGGAATGAACCACCAAACTAATGGCATAAATTCCCCCAGTGTAGTCCTCGAAGTACCTTCTGAGCTATGAATCTAGAAAGCTCCATTCCTCTGTGGGATGGGTCAGTTTTAAGAGGCCAAGGGCTTGTTTGAAGTCTCAGCAGCCCTCTGTGATTTCAGCACTCCTGCCATGTGCTGAACCATGTACCGTCATGACACAACTAGACTGAGCAACACCTGGGTGACCAAGTTCCCATTCAACAGCTGAACTGAGTAAGGCAGCTACCAGGGAAAGCCCTCAGTTCCTGGTTTGTAGCTGGATGGTCTCCGCTCTCTCTCTCCCCAACAGAACAGCAGTAGCTACCACTGCCACTGCCACGGAAGCAAACTTGTACACTTAGCAACTCCAGCCACTTAAGAAAACTGCCTCTTGCTCAGAGACTTGCCTACTTATAGATACATCATTCCCTCCCTACACCCAGCATCCTTTCAGGTGACCACTGCCATCTTGTTCTGCCTGCACAGCTGTTACCACAAGATGATCGCACCCAGTGCCTGAACCCTCAGCAGTAACGCAACACAAGACCAGTACTGGTATGACACTACACTTTGAATAATTAGTTATTATTACTTATGAAAGAAGAAGTGGTTTCTAGAGCTTGATAAACCCTTAACTCAAGATCCTATGGAGTTACCATCTATGCAAGACAGGAAATTTTGTTCAGTCTTCTATCCATATTAACATGTTTGGCTTTGTTTTTTTCCTCCCACGTTCCACATACATTTCAATACAGGTATGCAGGTAGCTAACTCAAATTTTCCTCTTAATTACTGCTAGTTTACAGTAGTCAGTCAAGAAGGTTGCACTGATGAGGGAAGGGGTAAACCCCACATGGAAAGTCCCGATACAGCTAATCATTAGCCTGTTTGACCACTGAGAGAGAGGTGGGAGGTGCAAGTGTCTGAGGTCAATAATAGGAATCCACATAAAAATGTATTTGCATCACACAGCAGTGTGTGCTACAGGAAAACAGTGCTTCTCTTACCCCAAAAAAGGTGCAGGATGCCTTGTTCAAGGAATGAAAGGAGATTCTGGGCTTCTATGCAACTGTGTAACTACAGTGTCCCCTTACTGCTTTGGCTGTATAAGCTATTCCCTCGGGCTTTTTCTTGTCTTCGCTATAGTGTGCCCATCATGCAGCTGAGTTGCCGCTAAATTGTTGCCATGCTTCAGCTGGAGGAAAATCAGTAAAGGAAAGAGGACCTTCGGTTCAAAATGAGAACATGCTGAGGGAAAGAAAGAAGGCAGCAGCCTCAAAGTCGCAAACTGCATCTCAGATAAGTTACCAAGAAGTGTCATGCCTTCCCTCTGCCTTGACCTCCCCTCCACAAAATTACCTTGCTCAGCACAACATGAACACATGCCAAAAGCCAGGCCCTGTTTACCGTGTAGGTTACCTTCAGGATCAGGTGAAACTTAAAGAGCCTTGGGAGCTGCTTGGTTCACACTTGTTAACTTCTCCTCTCTGGCACTTATAAGCCTCAAACTTGGCAGAACAAGGGGCAATTGGACCTCAGATCTTACCCAGAAGTGGAAGCACAAGAGCTGAACTGTTTCACAACTTTGTTCAAACAAGTTTCTAGTTTAGTTGCCTGTCTGGCCCACAACTATAATAATTATACAACCTGTGTTCAAAATCAGGATGCAAGTGACTTAATAATACCGTATTTTTTTAAAAAAAAGAGAAATAACCAACTCACGTTCAAAATCCATTCCTCTATTATTGCTATTTTTAATTTCTCTTCAGATGGGCCTAGGCAAAAATATTACTTAATTTCCTGAACAAGTATACATACAGCATCAGGAAACATTGTGAAACAGAATTCTACTGCTGGCTAACATCCTCTGATATGCAAAACCACCACCAAATAAGATGAAGTTTTCCTACACTCCAGATTCTTTCCAACCTGTTCTCACAGCTGTTGGATAAAAAGTCTCAGAAAATTAAAATGGAGAAGCACTTGAATCATAATAACTATTATCTGACAGATCTCTCTAGAAATCATTTTGTGCCAGGAGAGACTGAAATTTCCAGACAGACAAAAATAGCTATGGCTTTGATGAAAACTTGCAAAAAAAAACCCGCCAAAACCCAACCTCGCTCAAACCCTCTGATTTTTTATTTCTTTTCACTGGAGATGATTAAAAACATCTTACCCTGGATTATGCAGCTCAGTATGGGCCCCTAATAAAAGACTTTATTGCAAAATTGCCGTATGACTGAGTGAAACAATGGCTTCTTTATTAATATTTTAAAGACTCCTGAGGGAAATGCTGTACAGCTGAAATGCCCTCAGTGAAAGGTTCATTGCCATGCTATGCACTTCTGCTGTGTAATGTTTTACAAGCTGTGCTGCCCTGTGAATGGGGAGTTAGTTCTCAGCTGGTAGAGGCAGCTTGCATAATACCAGACAAGTTAATTGGTAACAAGCAATGCAGGAGACCTTTGTTCTGAGTGTGACATACACAAATTCCACACTAAGCACATTGACGCTTCTGAGAGTTACTCATTGACATGCTTTATTAAATTACTTGGACTATACCTTGATGCACCAAAAAGATTAGTTTAACAGAGCTGCATCCCTCTGATGCCTTCCATCCTAAACTGTTGCACTATAACCTCAACCCACAGATCAGCTCACTACTGAAGGCATGAAGGCATTTCCAGAGTGGATGATAGCAAGCACCTTGCCCACGTGTCGAGACAATGAAAGCGAGCAGGCAAGGAAGCAGCAAACAGAAAAACGCAAGCTGACAGCCAGCAGAGCACTTGTGTAGCAGGACTCTGTTCTTACAGAAATGGTTATCGGAAGCATTTGTCGCGTCCCCCTGCTGCAAGGCAAGTGTCCCCCTGTTCACACTGAACAGCTTGCTAAAACACTACCCTCCCCCCAGCCTCCCTGAATAAAGGCAAAGGGAAGGGAGGCACAAGGCATGCTTCTCCTGGCACTATTCAGAATGCCAGACCAAGGACAGCTGACTTCTAGCAGGTGGAAGATGCTGCACCAAAAGCCCAGGAGCAGCACAGCTCTTAACACTTGTCAGAGCATTTAGTTAATACCAAGTCTGAGGAAAACGATGCTGGTTTTCATCACCCACAGCACTTGTTTGGAAAAAACACATCTGCTGAACGGGCCCATCCTGTCACCGCTTATCGTACGACATCACCTCCCATCTCCCCAGGGCTGGATCCAGCCAGCTGAACTTCCAGTGCCACAACTTGTGTGAGTCTCTGTCCGTCAGACCACCATAGCTGATCTGTACAGGTAGATGATATCGCTCATTAGCTTAAATGCCTTAGATGCAGTAAGCCAGTCTCACTGGTGCAAGGCTGAGCAAGGGGAAGAAGAGCTTCCAGCAGCACATTCCAGTCTGCCAGTCCCCAGCATCACTCTCAAACACCACTGCACGGCTGAAATTCAAGGAAGTGATAGGGAAAAAATGAACCATCATGACAGCTCTCTCAGAAGACAAACAAAACTCGCTCTTCTTTGATAACAGCAAAATATCCCCATTTGATAGGTTACTTTCACGTCTGTGGATGCCACAAATAGCTCTGAGACAAGGGAGAAGGCCAGCAAACGATACTCGAGGAGGTCCTCGCTATTGCCTGGTTGGAAAGCTGCCCGCAACACTGAAAGCTGACACATTTCCCTCCACAGTTCCAATGTCCAAGGCAGAGCCTGGTGGCATCCAGCAGCCATGCGGAGGCACACAGGCAGCACCCTGAGGGGTCAGGAGAAGAAGCGCCCATGGGGACGCAAGACTGAGAAGGTGGTTGGCACATCATCCACTCCCATGAAAACTGGCTTAGCCCACTCCCCTCCGCAGTTTTCCACACAGCCTACCAGACATGCAAAGGCATGTATAAGCACACTCCTGCAGCAATTGCCACATTACTGTCCACTAGAAGAATTAGTCACCTAATAATAGCATCTTCCTTGGCAACAGGAAGGTTATTTTACCCAGAACTCAAAGTTCACCCATCCCACAGCAAATCCTTTTTCATGTGTATCTTACTGAGAGCAACATCCTCTCTATGTGTAAATACAAACACACATGTATGACTATTAAGTATTTTTTAATTATGCAAAGAAACCCCACGAGACTGACTGGTTGCCCAGACACCATGGCACAGGAACAGAAAGCTAGTGTGGATGGCTCAGACACAGCAGGCTGCAACTCAATGGAGACGCCTTTCAAGTTACCCCAGACATGTGCAGTCTATCATCCCCAGGGTGTTTTGCTGCAGTACAAATGCCCTTCTGGAACAGCTCACGGAAAAAAGCCCCAAACCCTTGAGCCTTTTTTGCAGTATGAGCAAAAAATTTACAGGCAGAGCGTGCTAAAACCCAGAAATACTGGTTTTGTTATAACTGCAGGTCTAGGCTACCAGTTTTTTAATGGTTGCAGATTATGTGGATTCCTGCATAATCTGAAAGGTACTCAGCCACTTGAGACCCAACAAACTGAGGTGTGTGTACAGCACCACCACCTGTGGAAAAGTTTTACTCACTGTACTTCCAATGATGTGAAAAAGACCTTCACTGAATGATTTTTAGTTTGCCTTCACTTCTTTAAGAAGGCACATAAACACTGAAGTCTGGTAGCCACAACACCTTGTATCAAGTACTTCAATTAAAACTAGTCCAGGAATGACTAATTTCAAGGAAACGTTTTTTTAATGTCTGGAGAACGGTGATTCATCAGATCCAATGGTTTGCAAGCTTCTATTTCAACAAGATATTTATCAGAAATGTTCCTCAGGTCAAAGACAGCGAGTTGAAAAACAGAATCATCTTTCACCACATGTACATGAAAGACACAAATGCATAACCATCTCTAGTCTGTTAAGTAGAGCACTTACTCAGCATATAAAACATGCACGTTCCAGTCCTTGCTCTACCTGACTTAGAAGGAACGTGAATGCAGGTGAGTACTGTTAATTGTTTTCTTGTTCTAAATAGTACCTGCTTTATATAAAATAAAATAAAAAAACCAAAACAAACTGACAAGAGGAAGAGCAGTACCTGCTTTGGATGCGGGAAACAAATGCAAACCCCTGCTCTGACAGACCAATTTTTGTTGACCAGACAAATTAAGAAACTGCTGGTTTAGCCTTCACTCATGAAATCCCATCATCTCATAAATACTCCATCATTATCAGATGCCTTTCTCTACTTCTTCCTTTCATTCCCCTCCCCATTAAAATGGGAAACTCTGACAAGGCTGAGAAAACGGACTGTTCTGAGCTATTTGTGTCTATCCATTGTCACTTGTGAAAATACATTTTGTACTGATACGAGGACACACAAGTCTATGGAGTGAATAAATAAGTGCCTGACCCAGTAAGTCAAAGAGATCATCCAAGAGGCTTCAGGGCAATATTCACTCTCCTCTTGCATCACCAAACTAGGAATAAAAGAAGCAGATAAAGCTTTACAATTGAAAATATACTGATTTTTCCATTGTGACCAGTTGCGTTTTAGGCTCAGCTGCATCTCCCCTTCTCCGAGCCAAAATGAGTTATTCATTAATTCTGGTACGCTTTAGTCACTGCCTAAAATGTGAAGTAGTTCGTAGAACAAAGACAGGAGTTAAGGGTCAAATGGGTGGGAGCAAGTGCTGGTACTTGCTTCTAGGGTTTGTTTGGTTGGTTGGTTTTTTGAGTGTTTTTTAAGATTAAAAGTGAACTTTCCTTTTTCCAGGTCCAGGGAAAAGAGGTCTAACAAAAAAAATATTGAAAACCTGCTGTACTACATGACTTAAATACAGTGTTCTCAAACTAAGTGCACAAACTGACTCTTACTTAGTTAATTAGTCCTTGCTGTTCCTGAGACAGTGTGGTTCTCTCTCCTTTCCCCAAGTACTCCTTGGTCATGATTTTTGTGAGAAAGGTCACTACCTTGCCCTTCTTAGTGACTGTCAACTAAGTATGAACCACCAAAGTCACCTAGATAAATATAAATCAGAACATCTTCATACAGAATTTCAGAGCCAAACACTTTCATGACAAAATTTGAAAAGTGGCTTAGCCAAGCTCAGATAAAATCAGCACCAGAGTTAGAAATGAAACTCCAGACTTCCTAGTTCTGGTGCCTCAATTCAAATTACAAAACTTACCTTTCGTCACCAAAACAGGAGTGCAAGAATTTGCATATAGGCTGGTTTTGGAGCTATACTGGGTAGTAACTGCAGTAGAGTATTAACACTGCACAACACCTGAAGAAAGGAAAGAGACTGCTAGGGATGAATTAATTTGCTTTGGGGTTTTAAAAAGGATCCTTGATCTTTGTAGTATAAATCTAGTAGGCTCAGATTTCTCCCTGAAATTTACTCCAGACTCCTCCTCTATGAATAAGTTGTCCTACAATGATACTGTAAAGCTTTTATAGCAACAGCAGCATTAACATCTCAGCAACACCAACATCTTCTACCAGAACATGGACATAACAAACACAGGCTAATCCCATATTAAACAAAGCAAGTTCCACTTCCGCCAACATAGCCAAGGTCTTTCTCCTCAATGACAAGTGCCTTACCCATCTCTGAATTCACCTCCTCCGAGGCTGAGAATAATGGCTCTGCTAAACTCAGTACTTTAAAATATTCAGATATCTATTAAAGAATGAAAACATTCACTACCATTTACTGAAGAGCATACCTCAAAAATGTTAGTCTGGCTCAGTTTCCTTCTATGGTTATCTTGCATGCCACACAGTCACTCTGCTCTAGCCCGGTACGTACAGCACTGTTAGAGTTACTGAGGCTGAGGGGAAAGAAAAGTCTGGTTTCTGCTTGCCAGGATTTCAGCTCCTCTCACAGAAAAGCTCACTAAGGAAAAAGTCCTTCTCAAGGATGATCTCTGTGTATACTGTGTTATTTGTTTTTCATTAGTTGTGACAAGACCTTGCACTTTAAGCAAATCCAAAGCTTATTTTTTATTTTGCTTACCTAAGTTTTCAGGCAACAACATTTCTTACAGAACACAGATTTAAAGATACTCCAAGAATTAAAGTGTTAGCAGTAAAAAGATTTCTATAGTTTACATTATAATGCTCATTTGCCAAACAATTGGAATGAAACATTTACTGCTCTATTTACTCATTAAAAACATTGACTGGTGTCCTCTACAACTGCTGGCTTAACCTGAACTGTTATAGAATAAACTACAGACAGATGAAGAGCCATATTCTGTATACAATTATGCTTACAGTAAAAAAAAAGATTTTAGACCCCTCTTCCAAAAAAATGCAATCAATAAATGACCGTTAAGTGACCAGTCTGCAATGAGAACTGCAAAGTGTGTAGTCAGAGTAATAATAGATCAAGAACTGGGCTTATGATTCAGCTGTGGGATTCAGATGACAAACACGTGTAGTGGAGACCGTGAGAAAAAACCCCAGCCTCCATTTTTGTTTTGGAGAAGCAATTCAACTGCTTTTGTCCCTCCCACCTTAGTTATAGCAGCTGTAAACTCAATTTAAACAGCTAGCAAAATGGGGTTATACCTGCTTTGCACAAGCACAAAGACAGACTGTGGATATAAGAGAGAGAGAATTCTGCTGAAGTACTAAACTGCTCTGTGAGCATTGGTGAGACTTTCATTTTTCCCTTGCAGGGTATGCCTTTTTCCCTGCTGCCATTGAAAAGCCATGACTGAGGGATTTTAGGCATCTGGTGACAAATACCTGTTTTTCTTGTTTAAATACACTCCCTTTGGACAGAAACTAGAAGTTGTCAACTTCTAATGACAGTTTGGAAATGGTTTAAAAAGCTGCATTTTTATTGATACTGGCTGCCATTCTCAGTGTTGAATTTCACTAGTCTGTTCCTGAAACTAGACGCAGTTTCTTGGCAAACAGCACCTTAACCCACAGATCTGATTTTATTTCATGAAGGGAGATGGTGACGCAATTAGCTCTTCCTCCCCTCAATGAAAACACCATTTTGGCAGTGTAAAATTATCCAAGCTAGGAAGACTCTTGTGGCTTCATCATTCTGCTATAGTCTGACAGCAAACACAAATACATGTAGACAGTAAAACAGAAGCTATGCAGCCCCTGGAAAAACATCTGCATCGATGCAGAGATCCATCCAAGATAAGCTTACACACCGCTTCAACCCCCTTGTATAGACCTTAGTTTTGAGGCATGGAATTAAGTGAGTGAGCTTGTTCTGGTTTTCATAGTGAGTATTTCTGTCTTTATAAACTCCCTCAATGTAATATTTTTGCATTTTATTGGACTGTAATGAAAGCATACAAAGCCAAAATCAGGTAATAATTAGTGAGTTAATATGAAACACAGGAAATACCAACTGATGTGCATAATTATGACTGTCTACAAATAAACCTGGACCCTATTTGGAGAGTTTGAATTCCTAGTGGCTGTAATATTCCAAGCCCTGCACAAGCTCACTGTAGAGACAATCCAGATCAGGAGTCATGGTGGTTATCCAAGAAAGGGCCAAGAAGGTGTCCCCATAGAAGCACTGTTAGGTGCTGATATTCAGTCCCAAGGACACATTCAACCAAAGAGAAGACTCCTGACTTTCATTAATTACTTCTTTGTACTATATTCACTCAACAAAACTGCATGGATTAATTTTTTACAATATCAGAATTAACCAAGTTAAATGCCCTTAGTAGACTCTTTGCTTTTATTTCTAGTAGATCACTGGTCTCCAACACAGCTACTCCACACTTCAACAGCTTAAAACGGTGTAAAGTATAGCTTTTCGCTTTAAAACTTCCTGTGATATAAAAGCACATGTTTGTCTAGCAGGTCTTACCTCCAAAAGTCCATCTTCAGGCAGGTCTGTGCAGTGGACAGCATTCTGAATCTTGTTCTTCCCAAAGACAGCACGCAGAGTGCCAGGTCGGAGATGACGGGCTATTTCCTATTGAACACAGGAAAACCAAAAGACCTTTGTGAACCACACTGTTCCTTTATACCCTGGATGCAATAGAGTCTGATAAAGTAAAACATTATTGTGCTATTAATATTTGTGTGGTACACTATAAAAGAAAACGAAGAGGGAAACTCCAGCTTGCAGTACACACATACACAACTACTGGAAAAACCATGACCACGGTTGTGAAAACTAACTGCTTGAAATTGGGCCAATCAAACCATGTTAGGTGAAATGCAGGACCCTTCATATTACAGATACACCTTCCTTAATTGTATTAATACAATTAGCTCATGTTAACACTTTTGCAGCTCTCAAGCACAGAATGTGCTTTCCTCAGTGAGCAGACACAAGCACACCACCTTGCAGACTGCCTCCCCTAACACTAAACTATTTGCTTTGTAACCTGACATTTCTGAAACCCAGCTACTGAACAACCTCTTGGTCTTCTCTGTGGTGCTTCTCTGACACCGTGACTAGTGCCAACATCTGATCCCCTCTGAGCATCAGTCCAGAGTCTCTCTACATCTTTCTCTGGTCTTTGAAGCTGACATTTCAATACTCCTCATCTACAATGCCAAATACCTGCTTGGCCTCTCGGAGTGTTTCTCTTACTACAGCAGATACCAATCAGGTCCTGAGATAACATTCCTCCCCTACTTCTTAACTACAGCATATCTCCCATCTTATACTACAGAGTACTGCCTTCATTGGCTCTCCTCTCCACCATGCCCTTTCTTCCAAGGCATAATGCAGCCCTTCTGCACTCATACCTTGTTGGCCCCTCCTCTCCCTAACACCCTGCAGCTCTTCTTCAAGCCTAGCTTATGCACAGTGTGCCTCCTTTTAAAATTCAGTGGTGATGGCAGTAACCCAGTTTTCCCTTCTTAAAACCCACTGGTGCCTGTGAGGGGACAAGCCAATGACAAGCTCACGCTGCAGCTACTGAACAAAAACAAAGCATTCTTCCTTGCCAACAGAGCCTACATCAGCCCCTTTCTGAAAAGGGCACTGGGTACATTGGGGTGTAATCACTTTGGAAGTGGCCAGTGCAGTTTCACTGTGCCACTCCCAGGTGTTTGTTTCTGTGTGACAGCTGGAGGTTAGTGCCCCACAGCCGAGTCACGGGACTGGATTGTCCAAGCATTTCTTAACTTGCAGTGTCAAATGGGTTCAAAGTGACTTCAGTAGTAGCTCTTGGCTGACCTGGAAAACTTTGTACAGGTACACATGAGAACCACTCGCATGATGCACACTCTCTTCTGGGATGGTAGTGTATGTTTTAAGCTAGTCCCAAAAAGACCTGATTAAGAGCATTATCTGACAACACCCTTTAGCCACTTTCCAGCTTCAGCCACTTGTCGTGTCTCATTACTAAACTAAGACAACTGGATTTTAAGGGCAAGATCTTCTCTTAGCCCAGCAAGTCCCAGATATTTTCCTGTAATAACAATTAACAATTATGGTAATCCCTTACCTAGTAACCAAGATCTGTTACCTACAGTGATCTGTCACCCACCTGGAAGACAATTCATCTGTTTTAATGCTTGGAGTGTGCCTAACCCAAAACACACTACAAAGAGAAGTTTCAGTTCCCCATTGTTACCATGTGTATGTCACAGGTTATACAGGATCTTTGGATATGGATGTCAAGGGTATTTGAATAAGATGTAATCAACATCAAACAAATTTTGCTTCAGAGGAGAGTTCAAGAGTTTCATATTAAAAAAAAAAATCCGCAAGGAGAACAAAAAAACCCTCCTCCACATGGTCCTCATGGAAGGCTTGTGATAAGAAAGTCTGCTGGAGAAACAAGTCACATGCCAGTTAACTATAGCTATGTGACACTTTAATCAAGCCTTCCTTGAAACAACTGTTGATTCCAGTAACAACTAGTTGTCAGGAAGGCAGCAATAGCACTAGGCTTTCAATCATTTTAAGGAAAGTTTAGGCATATTAGAAAAAATTATTGTGGCTACGAAAACTTTGGCAACACTTCAGCAAGAAACAACTCAGATCTAAAAAGCTAAACCTTGGTATTTTATATTCTGTTTATTTCCTATCCATCAAATTATTTTGCTTAAACTGTTCCATCCTCCAGCAGATCCAAAAATGCTGCTTCTTATGAAACTTTCCCAAGTCTTCCCCTTAACTCGTCTTCCTCACCAAACCAAATTATTTGTTTTTCTTTTCTTCCTTGCCTTAAAAGCAGCTATGGCCTCCTGACTTACCATTGCCCTAAGCTTTCATTTCTACTTCACAACTTCATAACAGAAGAGCTCATGTTCCTTCTCTTGGACTCACTCTTTCTCACTAACATTAGCAAAGCTCCCACTGTTGCAGTATGCAATCTCCTGTTCTTCCTTCAATTTTTCAGTGCAGGTTACTATGCGTTCTCCTGCAACTCATCAGTCATCTTGCACAAGAGGGGACTCACTCTGTTCTATCTGGGATTGCAGTAGATCAAAAGTACACAAAGGTAGGTCCTCCAGCACTTTATATTGTTTGAACCTGATAATAAGAATTAATAATATTCGAAGTAAGATTAATACTGATTAATAAGAATCTAAGTAAGCCTTTCTTGCCATCAGTTAACAAACAGGACAAGAGGTAAAGCAGTTTCTGCTTATATTTACATAGCCAAAACAGGACAATAATTGTCAATTCCAAAGTTTTACTATTCCATCGCTTTCTTACTACACCACTGAGGAACCCTCGGGGAACAAGGCCTCTGTAAATTATGGAGATACAAAGAGCTGTATGGATCATATATAAGTGTCCTTGTGTATGTATGGCTGGAAATCATCAGTGTTTCAGGGAAGAAGGAAGTGAGTTCCTTCCGGAACTTATTCCTCATAGCACATTTTAATATACACTCTTCTGGTCCATGACAGGAGCTTGCCAAGCATTTTATTTATAGGGCCTCTTCTGCAACAACAGGAAGATACAAATATAATACTGAGGCTTGGATTGGTTCTGCCACACCCCTCGATCCCCTTTTAAACTTCTTTTTCCTAAGCTTTCTGCTGAGTCTAGTTTCTGGAGTATGTGTTTTGTGCAGTTGTTTTCAAAAACTTGTTGAAAGGAGTTGAGAGTGGGATGATGGAGTATAGAGCAGCTACAGCTCTACCATATGTGTGAGAGGAGAGTAACAGGTGTGCACTGGAACTTCACATGCTTGTGTAAATGGGATGCCATGACCTTGCACCTCAAAAAGAATACACTGTCTGAGGCAAAACAAACCGCCAGAAGGCTTCATCCTCTTTGGTCTTATTCAGCAGGCTAATTGATCACTCCTTACAGGCTGGGCTTTGATCTACAGCTAGCCCTTTGAAGATCCTTGTCCTACACAAGATACAGATGCATATATTTCATGTTTCTCTCTATCATATAACTGTGCCCAGTGCAACACTGCCTTTATGAAACACTTAGCACATTCTAAAATATTTTATTTCTATAGAAGTGAAAGGAAACAAAAATGCCACCAATGCCAGTAATATGTCAAAATCAGATGGAAAACTCATAAACATTCTCATGAGTAAAGCTCATTAACTGCTTTTCCTTCAAATGGCTGTTTTTTCATGGGCTGGATGGGAAGTTACATAGAACAATAACATGTATTCCAGCCAAAACTGCAGATTTCCAGAAAATTTGGTCAATTTTTTTTTAAAGCATCTGCCCTGAATACTTAATTGGGTATCTAGGAAGGCCAAAAGGCTACCACTTTTAAACACTTCTGCATGCTTTGTTGTTCTTTAAATGGCATTCAAGGAAAAGCCAAAGAGGCAACCACTGACTCTGTGCAGCAATCATTCCTTCCCTCCTCAGTGGGAAACAGTACAAACTCTGGAACTAAAACTTTGTTCTATTTGAACATGAACTAGAATAAGGGAACCTTGAAAATCCATTACTAGTCCTCTTGACTGAAGCAGAATAAAAATAAGAGAGTTTGTGATCAAATCCTCTCCTATCCACAGTGTGCTCCCAGGGCAGATTCATTCTTTTAGGTTTGCTTACAAGCCAGCAGCATTCAGAGGTCTTCTTGGGCTGCAACAAACTCTGCACAATCCCCTCTAAGCCCCCAGTATAACACCTTGTTTTCCTTCTCTATCCAAGTGCTGACTGCATGTCTTCTCATTGTTCTTCTTGGCATTCCTCATTCATCACTCTTTCTGAAGGCTTTATGTTCACTTGGTCTCCCCCCACCTCTGCCTTCCTCATCCTGCACTCATAAAGCTTTTTTCTTCTGCAGTTCTCCACGCTCCGCTGCTGTCACGAAAGAGATGATCCCTCTTTCCCCTTGAGGATGCCAACTAATCCAGAAGGCAGTAGCCAGCCTCACACAAACAAGCAAGTGCCTTTCTCCTTTTAAGGACCTGCTACGCCCTTGCCAAGAGAACAGAACACACATTAACTGCGAATAAACAAAATAATGTAAATTCCACCACTCACCATGGAATTTATCTGGCTGAACTTTAGCCATCAAAGCTGACTGCCTCTTCTAAGTGAGGCACCTGAGCTTCCTCTGTAGTGAGCAGAGGGTGATAAGCCCTTTCAGGAAAAAAAAAAAAAAGACACTTTTGCATTACAACAGCTATGTAAGGTAGGTAGGATAACCGTGTTTCCCATCACCACAGCTCTTCAGTTAGATTTTATTTTCAGCGGATTTTAGCACCAGTCATATCACACGCTGCTGGTTGCAGAAGGGAGCTGTACAAAATATCAATTCCTACACAAGCCACCAGCAAGAGGTAAAGTGATAAAAGCAGCACAGTCTCTGTCATGTAGAATACAATACCAGACAAACATCTGCTGTAATGCTTATTCAAACTAAGAAACACCTTAATATTATTGTTACTGTGGTAACAACATCAGTTTATCAGTCTGATATATCCTTCACAAAAGCTTAACTGTCAAAGTGAAATCTGTGGTCACAGATGATCTTGTGCATGACACCACAAGGGCTAGCTTCCTTCAGCTTGCTTCGCATGTTTTCTTTGCAGCCCATACTCCTTCCAAACTCTAGACAACCAATTTTCATGTATGTGCTAGTTACCTCAGCTCTAACCTTGTTTATGTCCCCCAGTTTCATGTGATGAGCCACCTTACACTCAACATCAGCTGCTGCAGGACACAAAAATTTTCTACTCCTGCATAAATCTGAGGTCCATTTAATCATCCTTAAATGCAGTGTTAAGCCTTCTATCTAGATGACAGAGAGAAAGATCTACGTAAGATAGTGCTGTTGGCACCGTAAAGTCTTTACCTGGGGAAGAGCACATTTTGCCCTCAAACCTGGGGCCTGCCTGTTGGAAAGTACTTCAGAAGGTTTCTAAATACAAAACCAGTTCAATGTTAAGGAGAATGCAATAGGTTTCCTTCAGTTTACATTTCACAAACCAATCCAGAACAGAAGTCTCTTGTTGACAGTGTGCCACATTTTCTCTTTCTTCAAGTTCCACATGAGCTGCAGCAACGTCATGGACAAATATGGAGTCAGCATCAACGTCCTTACACACGCTTCCAAGGGAGTCAGTGTTATCAGAAAGTCTTTTGTACTTTCCACCTATCGCAAAAAAATAATTAAACCAAAACAACCTCCTCCAAACACACACACACACTAAACACCCCATATCTTTTAATCTTTATCACAAAACAAACTGATACACAGGTTCTCAAGAACCTGTAAAGGCTGCACTGAAAGTCTTTATAATATTTAGCCTAATCTTCTGTCCCCTGAGCGCTGTGCATTTGACCTAGACATTCAGGTTGTCTTCTTACTGATGGCAAAATATTTATGCCTCCAATCACTTACTGGACATCCTGACAAGTTTCTCTTATCTTGAACTGAGACACGTTTGTGTGCATAAAGTAGCGTACTTGAAACAATGTGGCTGTAAAGGCCTGTTCAGCAAATCGGATGGTCTGATCCAGGCAACAGCAGCCAAATTTTCCATTGCAAGGCTGTAAAAAGCGTATCTGAGGCTCACCTCCTTCCAAAAATCAAATAGTTTTGCAATAGTAGCAGCAAATAATCAAACCATAGTTCATTTTGTTACAAAAGCCTACTCTGGTCTGAGTTTAAAAAAAAAAAAAATCCACCTGCTTTTCTGTTTATTTTAAAGTCAGCCTACCTCTGAGCTACCAGTCTCAAGCCCTGTATCTTTTGTTAAGTTTTGTCAGTGGACCTAAAATTATCTTCCATACTCCAGTGTTGGCAGTTTTTTGGAAGCTCACAAGTCTGTAGAAGTTGTTACACTGTCTCCTTCTCACCCTCCATCCCCTAAGGCACTTTGATTCTCTCTGCTTTGCTCCCACACGTTCCCTACCACTCCTCCTCTCTGGCAGCCCAAAGGTGCTGCATCAGCACTCCACAGACTCTCTGCTGTGGGCAGCAAACGTGGCACATTTGCCAGCCTGAGATAGCATTTTCACTGGTCTTGGCACTTCTGGTTCATGCTTAAGCAATCCTAATGATAACTGCCATGTTCAGAAAGTTACTTACTGTCATATTTGTATGCTTCTGTGTTAACTGTAAATTAGATTGGATGGTGAAGTCTTGAGGATAACTGACATACCAAATATAAGTTGGTTGCAAAATAGGAATAAAGCTAAAATATTTAGCTATCTTGTTGTATTATCTGGGTGCAATAAGAGATATTTGTATTACTTGACAAGTTGGTAAAAGTAAGTATTTAACGACTGAAAAGCAACTAACCCCACGAGACATCCGAAAGCACAGTATAACTGTAAATTTTATTATTAGTTGCTTTGCTTTAAGCTTTAAAAGTGAAATACTGATCATACTGCTGCTTTCAAGGCACCTAGAATTTAATCCACTTATTAATTTACCTTTAAAAAAAGGATAAAAAAAATACTAGGATGCAAGGAGTATTTTGGGATTTCATTAATTCATGTAAGCAAAATATCTGGAGACCCTCCAGTGAAAGTCACTATGAAGTTGCAAGACGTTATTTTTAGTCTGCATGTATCTTGGCTGAGTTTTCCCCTGTAAGAACAATTATAAATTATCTTTGCCTCTGAAATTTTTGAGACAGAATTTTACATTTGCAAAAGCAGTCCAGATATCTGAGCTTTACACTTTGAAAAGCAGAAAAAAAATGCTTCAAAATTCTACCAAGACTTCCCCAGCTGAACCAACTTAGGAACAACCACTTCAACAGAAGATGCACATGGACTTGAAGACAAAACTCCCAAGTCTCCTGCAAACCCCAGAGATCCTTCTCATTTGGGGCTTAGCATGGGAGAGAGCTTTCCTTTCCACTCTGTGCCCTCAAGCCTCGCCAACAGCAAGCTTTCCCTTGGAGGCAGCAGTGCTGCCATCTCTTCCCACACACTTCTGAAGAGCCCTGTTCTGATGGAAGAAACCACTCATTATTTGTGTTACAACCATTTTTTAAAGGCCCCTGCTGTGTTCAGGACTAGCTGTACTCGTCAGTGTTCCTATACATACTAATAGACAGTTCCTGACCTGAAAAACTTACATGAAGAGATACAAAGAACAGAAAATAGGGCCAGAATGGAACCTAGTTTTTGGAGTGGGAAACCAAGACAGGGAGACAGTAACTTCCCAGGGGTACAAATAAGTATGCATTCCACAAGGATCACAAGTTCAATGTCTAACTTGTAGCTCAGATGTCCTGAAGCCCAGACCAGTGTCTCAACTATTCTCCCTCCCTGATTTAATGCTGCTTTAACTCCTGTGTAGCACTCTGATGATAAGCCACACAAAGTCTGCAAAACTCAGGCCATGCCAAGGTCACCTATTGGAACTTAAGAGCTGCCACGGGAACATGAAGAACTGCCACTCACCCATCCTCCACCCTGACCTCGTTCTACCCCCTTGATCTGGGAAGTCAAGGGACGCAGAGAAAGGGAAACCTTCTTAGTAGGAGTATCCAAGGGAAGTCCCATGTGCACATCAGATGCAGTCTAACGTACTGCAAGTAAAAGAAGCTGCTAAAAATTCTGCTCAGGCGGCCCTGCAGTAGAACAGAGTGTGTCAGCCTAAACCAAACAGACCAGCAAGCAGCACCCCAAATTATTCAGCAGGTTCTCAGCATTTGAACTAATCATTTTATATCCCATTTTTAAAATGCCTTTGTTTAGTTAATAGTGTCCACAGATAATGAGACCAGTGGTACAGAATGAAAACTATTACTGCAGCTGTTCTCATGAATGTCAGAAATTACAGAGAGGAGGATTAAGAAAAAACAAAACACAACTATTATAATCTGAAATACAAAACCAGACTACTTCTTTTTGTTACAGAAGGAAAAGCTTAGGCCAAAGTATTTATTTTCACACACCTTGAAGCCTTCAATAATATACTCAAGCAGAAAATAACTGCAGATACACTCTGGCCATAGCATGTATTCCTTGCATTACTACAATGGCATACAAAGCACCTAAGGAATTTCGGCCCATACACACCCTGTTACAATGTACAGCACAAGGATACCACCTGTGCCACCTAGAAAGCCAACTGATCCTTCTTAGAGGAAACCACTTGAGAAACTGAGTACACAAGATACACTGGGATCTGCAGCTCCTTTTCAGTTTAGTTATTATTAGCTCTGCCACCAATTTATTAACCAAGAAGAGCCCGAATAAGTAATCCTCAAGGATAAGAGAAAAAAAAAAAAAAAACAAAACACAGTCACGCACATCCAAGCTCATAAACTGCCAACTGAAAGATATCTCCCTTTTGGGACAGCTACAGTCAATTTCAGGATATGCAAGACCACAACATCATCATGGTTATATGGAAAAGTAAGCACTCTACTGCCCTTTTTCTACACATTTATAACTTTCTCTATTGCACATTTTCAACAAGCACCTCTGTGTGCTGACTCTTGCTAACTGCCTTCTAGAGTGCTCTAGAAAAAGCCCTTGCAGCCTGTTCTCCCAAGTTCTATCCTGGTTTATTATTGTCTTAATATTTTTTACTGAGAGATCATTTATATTACTTCATAACTTGAAGTATACGTAACAGCACTACAGAACTATTATGTTCCAACCAGAAGCCAGGAAGAATTCAAGTGAAGGACAAGGCTATCTATAGTCAACAAAAACCTGAGTCAGGCATGTAAGCAAATGCTCTTAATCTATTCAAATCAAAGATTCTGCAAACACACAAGGTCACTGTGACCAGGATGCTAAGAAACTAGAGAAGGAGAAAACAGTTGTTCAGTGCAGTAACAGTATCATTTTCTTTCCCAGACAGTGACCTCAGCACTTCCCGTATCTTTTGGAAACACTGCTCCCTTTCTCCAAGAAAGGACTGAGGCTGTAGAGAATTTGGTTTTTTGCCTGAATGCTTATTTTCACAGATTAACTTTTGTATATTTAAAACCATCACTGTCAAATGCAAAAGAGTGATTTGCTGTCTGCTGTAACCAAACACAACACAAGGGAAGCAAAGAAAACAACACTGGAGACTGAAATTAACTCAGAACCATCATGTTCTCAAAAATACTCTTACCTTGTGCCTTTATGGACTGAATATATTAATGACTCTATTCTCAGAAACCTCAGCAGCTACAGCAGAACCATAATAGAACAGTCAGGTAAAAAAAAAATAAATAAAGGGACTCATCAAGGAAGGTAGGAGTCAGTCTCCTCTGCAGGAGGAGACCACAACCGAGGAATATTGATGACCAGCTCCGTGTTTTACTAACAAAGACTCTATTTTCCCAAGGGGGAAGAATAATTTTGTTTTTAAAAAGTGTTAAAACCCTCCTATAAGCAAGGTAAATCGCATTTTAATCCAGTATAGCTGGGAGAAACAAGTCCTAGGGAGTCACGTTTGATCAGCCTACCAGTATAAAGTTACATTATGTATTTGTCTATAACAGGCTGGTATCACACAATCACCCGATATGTTAGAAGCCTACCTCTTTTTCTACAGTACTGAGAATCAAACCATTTCTCCTTAATCCATCTAAGATACATAAGCAGAGATACAATAAAGATACGACATTTTGAAATGTATTATCTAGCATTATTTAAAAAACAAACCAAGCAAATGCTAGAAGAAACTAGGCAAGCAAGTACTTTTAAAACTTTGTGTGGTCACCTTTTAAATAAAATACAATCCGTACATATGAGCTACTAAACCTGTAACACCACTCTCTAAAACATGGCATATGTTCAAAGCTTGGAGATAACCTAAACAGGAAGATGCAATACAGACAGGATATGGAAGCATTCATTTTGCAAAACAAGACTTGCAGATGGACAGTTATAATCAAAACTTCATGCAATCCAAAAAACCCCACCTCCTGAAGGCTGAATATACAAATTTATGTAACTCACAGTATTTATAAGAATCTTGTGTTCATCACAGATGCTTAAAATACTACTTTTTAAATAACACCTACCAAGTACTTCGGATGCACTCAGTCTGAGTGCAAAGGGAGCCTTTATGATCCCTAAGCCAGTCTTTCAGGCTTCTTTCACACCTATCTATAGATACAGTTAGTCTTTGTAATTTCAGATTACGCTAAATGTCTTCATGTGTCTGCAGAGCCGAATAGTACAAAGTCCTTGACCAAGAAATTGATTTTTCTTAAAAAGTAAATACTCTTAGCTCCAGGATACCCTGGCATGTTATCCATTCTGGGGAGGAGCTAGGAGCTCTCAATGGCAGTACAGCAAGTCAAAGAAGATCGGTAACCAGTGCTGTTGATGCCCTGTGGCACATCCTTACTTTACTTCAGTCTCTGGGTTCGTGTTCAGCTTCTCTCCTCTTGTCAAAATAGGGCAAGCTATTCCAGCCTGGAACCGGGCACAAGGAGCCCAGGAAGAACCAGTTCAAAGCCAGCAACAGCCTGACATAAGGGAAAGACAGGAATGCAGATGGGAATCCTGAGGCTTCTGAAGTTGATGCCACTTTCCAAGATGGCATACAGAATCTTTGAGAAAATGTCGGTAACTTCCTGAAAACATCCAGAAATTGCAGTTAACAATGTGCCTTGCCATCAGGGGATACTGAAATATCATAGTGACAGGTAGCAGAGGAAACTACAAAAAAAACCCCATGTAGGCCAGAGGGGCTCTGGCAGCCAATTGAGAGAGAGAAAAAAAA
>NW_010126203.1:0-34974 GCF_000699245.1 Pterocles gutturalis | reverse complement strand
AGAAAGGAAAAAAAAAAAAAAAAAAAAAAAAAAAAGCATTGCAGCAACTGGAAACAAGATGCAAATGTACTCCAGTTTTACTCCTCTCCCAGAGGTCCCCAGCACCTTCTCTCCAGAGGATGAAAGGAGCAGACTCCTCCTGCGTCGTGTCTGTGGTGGTAGTGGGCTTGATATCAGACACTGCAATATCTTTTATTATCTACTTTACCAAATTACTGTAATTTGTGACCACTGAATCCAAGTCCAATGACCTCGCATCCAAGATTTTTTTAGGCAGAAAATGTGGCACTGCTGACATTTTCAAGTCTGGTAGCTCTGGAGCCTCAGACAAGTGTCAGATAAAAGTTTTTTTCAAACTATAACCTTGCCAACATGCTTCAATCACATTGGATTTAAAGCAGAGCTCAGTCTTGAGGGCTCTGTCAGTATATAGTCTCCTGGTGGAGACTGCCAGTCACCACTAATAACAGCAAGTTTCAACATATATGCACCTACCCACAAAGAATGAAAGTGAGCCTACAACCTCCAGTTCCCCGTGACACTGAACAGCCATCATATGACAGCAACCCTCAGGCAATAACAAGCCACATTTAAAGCAAGCCACTTGCAAGCAAAAGGCTCTTCCTCCACTACTAATACTCTGATTTTTGTTCTCATCTCCCCATAAAGACACATTTCAGTGAGGATGAAGTCCCTTTGCCTACCAAAGGACTTCCCATCACCTGCAAAGGGTGGCTTGGAGAAGACAGTATGCAAGACACAGAGCTCTAAGCAGGTCACCTCAAAACTGCAATCAGATCATGCATGCATGCCTCTACAACGCACATACACACACATGATCAAAGCAAATGGGGCAGCAGGGGAGGGTGTCAGGGGCTGGGAGACCTCTGCAATACCCATTCAGAAGCACGAGAAACACATCAGGAGAACTTACTATGAAAACTGAATTAATGCCTATAAAAATTATGGGATTCTTGACTCTCATCTGCTCCCAGGGCTACACACAGCTTTGACAGGAAGAACAAATACAGCATTGATGTGTCAGTCTGGTTTGTGGTGCAGCCAGTGCAGATTCCATCCGTTTTAAACCAGGGAAAGCAACTCACTGCCACAGGTGTGGTGTCTGGCATCCACACAGACACAGGATTGTCTCTGACAACAAACTAACACTTTTGGAGGTCAATTTCAAACCATACACCAACATACTGATAGTCTAAAGCGGTGGTGGCAACTCATGGTTACAGTCACATTGCAACTGTAGGTCATTAGAACACAGCAGTCGTAACTCTTCCTTTCTTCTAGATCCAGTCTTCATAAGCCCCCTGCCCACGCACACAGGGGTGTCAGAACACCCCACAGAACAACATAGGAGAAGTCCTGAACCCACTGAGGCTTTGGGCTTTCTGAATGAGCAGTGTCAGCTCAGCAAAAGGGGGCTGCACTAGAGGGAAGAATCTCCCTCCACAGACACTTAGTCAAAAATTACCATGTCCTCAACTGAGAGACCTTAGCATGGTCTAGAACACATTTTCATTAGACCTGCAGAGGCTGATGTGGAAATCAAAAACTGAAAGGACAGAGTCAGATGACTGACCCTAAATAACATCTAAGCAATTCAATCATGTCTTTCCCACTGCAGGCTTAGACAGCAGGATATCGTAACTGGTATCGATCGATCTGTTTGCTACTCTAGCTGATAATGGTCTGGCACTGAATTAAAATTTTTATTATTCTTACATGACTCAGGCTATCCAAGCAGATAATCAATTATATGAAATTTTCCTCATCAAAGAATTAGATTAATAAATCTTATTTCTCTTGAAACACATTATCTACTTCATTGTCAACACTCTGATCAAGGCTCACTAGGCTACAGGGAGAATCCACATTGAAACAGTTATGAAGGTATTACCAGAAGATGAATACTTGGAAGCTCAATAATATTCTTTTATATTTCTTTCTGTCTTCCACTGAACTATTTTTTATCCGATGTAATATGAAAATGTCATGCTGCTAATGTAGTTCTAGGAATGAATATGAACATTTTTGGCCTCACATGTAGATATTTTTCCGTGCTAGAGATTCACAGGAGGTCTACGCAAACACAAATCTTACAGCAACAGTGCTCTTTGGCTCATACCGTTATCCATATTTAACTGATGTGATAACTGAGGCAGAAACATATTGAACTTTTTGTCCAAGGTTACACTGGGAGGTCAGGAATGGAGCTAAAGCAGACTCCAGCTCTTTCAATTCACTGCTTTATTTTAAACCATCTAATCTTCCTTTTAGCTCTTTGGCATTGATTCAAAAATACTAAAACTGTTAATACACTGCTACCCTTAAAATTGCAAATCCTCAAAGGAAAAAGAATGCAGGTTAGGACCTAAAGCAAGTATATTAAAATCCCTTTTCAGCCCACTAGATGCAGAAATACTGCAGCACGTCCCATCACTTCAATACTACCTCCCAGCAGAAGGTACTTGAGTCACTTGTAGTGTACTGCCAATCCTAACTAAAAGTTCTTAAGACTACTAAAAGTTATGCAGTCAGCCAGGAACATGTAGCTGATGTAGACTCCTGGAATCACATGTTATAACAAACCTTTTAATTTCTGTATGAAGAAAGTTCAAAAGAAAGGTAAATTTAAAAAAAAAAAAAAAGTGTATCTAATTTCTGCAACATTTTACAAGTGTCTTATGAATACTACATAATCACCTCAACAATTCCATGACAAAATGTCGCCAGCAGCTATTTCAACATAGAAGCTGTATGAAGAATGTGAAAACTGCATCTCTAGCTTCAGACCTAAGTAATAACAAAAGGCCTCCAGAGGCCAAGTGCTCCAGAGGCCAAAAATACACAAACACCAATCAATTGAAACATAGATGCTGGCAAGCTCAAGCAGCGACAGGATTCCCTGGCCACCATCCTCCTATTCCAAGGTTTTCAATTATAGCCTTTGCTTCCTGATTCATGTGAAACAATGTAAAATCAATGCTGAATAGTTTAGGGTGGTTTTTTTTTACTATACTTAAACAAAGCAGCTTTCTGGATATTGCACACTGTGCTGCATTAACCCCTACTCCTCCAAGCACTTTCATTTCTGTACAATGAAGAAGAAACATAGCTTCTTTTCTGTTGAACTTTGATTGCAGTTAGCAACTTTTATTTCTAAGTGATAGTGTACCAAAAGTTCTAAAGGTTTGCGTTTTGTACTAATCTGACTTAATTAACTTTTAAACTCCTCTTCCTAGCTTTCTAGAACAGTTACCTCTTTCCCATAGGTGTGATTTTTTTTCTCTCAATGTCAGAACTGCACCAGTAGAAACAGAGTGAAATAGCACCCAGCATGAAAAACATAACTTAACAACTTGCATAACAAGATGTTAGAGTATATTTTGAAAAAGGGCTTAAATGATTTAGACAAACCATGGAAAATCAGTGGAATTCAAAGTCATTTCAGAAATCTCATTCCTATTTGAAATTTAAATATTCAAATAGAAGTGCTCAGCTGCTCATAGGATCTCAATATCTCAAACCTTGTAGCTTTGGGTGCATAGCAGAGGCTGTGAGTGCTTTCCCTCCTTGAAAAGCTACAGTCTTGGTGGAATTCAGAGACCTTTTTTAAACAGTCCTTATTAACATTTTAAAGAAACAGTATTTTCAAGATGGGCATCAGAACAGCTGCTGGCCTCTTACAGGGATGCTGCAACAATAAGCAAAAGGTAAATACCTGTTTCTAAGCCCTACACATTAGCCACAGAGGCATTCCAGGACAGAGAGAATGAGGTGCAGAGCGACACCAAGAGCAAGTCACACGAGTAGTCTGGGACCTGGCTGTGAGGAACAGCTCAGCTAGAAGCTGCAATCAGACAACAAGAAAAACCAGTATCACTGCTGATCTCAAAGATTAGAGAAAGGCCTCAGATGAGGCCAGCAATCCAGCTGCACTCCAGGAGTTTAACCCAAGTGTAACTAAAGACGCTGACAGTTCACTAAGAATGCAATGATCCAGCCGGCCACTCACTAGAAAAGTGCCAGTGTACAACAAGAATGCAAAGCAGCAGCAAGATCTGCAGAAAAGCATTTCTCCTAGTGCCTATACTATCTACCGGGGACAAATGTTCCACAAGCCTGCAACCGGTGACACTGAGCTCTTCAATCAGGTCACAGTAATTCTGAGAGTGAGCATGTCCAGCGCAGCTCCTTACAGATAAATATCTTTATCCTATCGCTCGCTTTCCAGATTTCATAGGCTGTTCATACACTACCACAACGAGGCTCACAACCTGGTTTTGGTTAGTAGTCTTCCCTACTACCACATGAGAGGTTTTAATAAGTATTTATAAGCTGTTTTATAATGAAGGATATTTTTGGCAGAGAGCTTTACTGACCTGCAGTGCTAACAAAATATTACCCAGTTACAGAAAATAGCACAAAGTCCCCTTTCATTTTTAGCATTGTACATTTGGTATAAATTGCTAGCTTATTAAAGTATAATCCTCAAAATGTAACAACTCTAATTTTTTCTTCAGGCCTAAACATCAGGGACTTGGGCGAAACCAGACCTATTTCCAAATGACATCTCACTTGGATTTGGGAAAATTTGCATCACCTCTCTTGGTTGCCTTTTATTGGTGAGTACTGCAACCATCTCCCTGCAAAACCGAGAACAGACTGAAAGGGCTGTTAACATTCATACCCAGTTTAAATATCTGACTTGCCACAAACTAATTATTACACTTGCTATGTATCTAAGAGATCATTAACAGCACACGTGATTGGGAGAGAATCATTATATAAGTCAAATTCCAACACCTTTACTCACTTCAAACAGCACCTTGCTTTGAGAATAATCACAGTGATTTCAATGGCACTACTTGCCAAATAGAGTACTATTTAACAGGAGCCAAAGTGAACCAATCAGGTAGATTTTGTAGTAAACTTGCTCTTCACCTCTGTCTATAAACAGGCTGCACACACATCAGGATCCAGCATATAGAAACAAACACACAAACAAGTTACAGAGAGATTCAGATCTCTCAATGATAATGCACTATTCGCATGACACTTAGATTTACTGTAACCACTTGAATATGAACTCCAGGGTATCTTCACAGTCTGTCTATAACTTTGCTAGACAATGAAACTGCTGTTACGGTTTCTGATACTCCTATTTGAGACAGATATTGTAACCAAAATGTTCAGTTGTGAGCTTCTCTGACAACTCCAGTGGGGAATGACAAAAGACCACTGAGATACCTTAGTCCCTCCTTCCTCAAGGACAAGCTACAAATGCTATCTGAAGAAACAAGTAAATTTCGGGCAAAGATCACTCTTGAGAGCAGCTGTAGTTACTGTACAGATGCTTTATGTGCCTGAAGAATCAATTAATTTGCAATTCTTACAGAAAACAGTAGACAGAAATATATAACACAGCCTCCTGTCTTCCAAACATGCCATTAGTGTAACTGCTATGAAGTCAGCATGCAAAACGTACAGCTGCTTGCTTCCAGTAGAAGCAGGCAGGTACTCATTTTCACTTCACAAGTCACACAGTTAGCCATTAAAATGGAAACACAAACAGCATAGGCAGGTCACTAGCAAGAGGTCTGGGAGACAGGAATTTAGTTCCCTCCTTTGCTGTTTTCTTGTGCTACCCACAGAAGCCATCAGTTTATACATCCCTCAGTTCACTCAGCTCATCAACAATTCCTTTATTCACACACACATTGTATGGCTATGACAGAGCTTTTTATGTGATGTAGTAAGAGAAAATAGAGAAATGGCCCCTGTATAGGCACACTTGTCTTTAACAATCTAAACCAGCTTTGATGTTTGCAAGCATATTTTGATTTTAACATAACAGACATTTAACAAGCAGAAACACGAAAAGGATATAATGGGCCCAGATAAAACCACTGCATCTTTGAAAGTTTTGAACACCAGAAATGTTAAACATGGAATTTGAAACAAAACGTAAATTACCATATTGTCTACACTACTACTGATAGTTAAAAACATCTTTCAGTTAAAACTAAGTCAGATAAACAGGTTATGCTCTGCTTACAAGATGCTAACCCAGCGGAGAAACATTTGAATGTTACCAAACAGAAGGGGAAAAAAGGTTTGGATAATGCCTTTAACTTATGCTTTCTGTAATGGAAACTTTGGATCTGAAGAAAAATATATCCTGAACAACTTGTTCTCCCCTTCAAATATTAATCTGTGTGAATATTTTCCATGGAAACTGGTAAAACCACCCAGTCTGCAACTAAAACATCAGAACATAACCAAAAAAACATACAAACCCTGACCTCATTGCCTCCATCTTTATATCTCACCTCACGGTTCCTGTGTGGTAGTAGCCTTCGTTTAACAAAAAACTGCAAACTTTTTGAGACAGCACTTAAGCTTGTCTCCAAATTGCACACACTATCACACATATCCAATTAGTCACCTCAAGAAATGAAAAATAAAGGCTAGAAGGCATTAGCATAGTGAACAGGTACGAGAACTTCTACACCCTTTTTTGTTTGTGACCTTCTGAAAAAGAAAGGAACAAATTCTCCTTTTACAGTTTCATGCTAGGAGAATGTCATAGACTGCAGCAGACTAACATTTGATTTACACAGGCATGCACAACCAATAACTATTTCCAGGGCTCTGAAGCCTTCTGTTAGAATATTTATGAATCTTCAACAGTGATTTTTGCCTAGATAGCTTTCCTTTCACATAAATATCATCACAGTATTTTATCCTCTAGTTTAGCTAACATCAAAAGACTAGTTAGAGGATTTGCAAGTTGGACCACTAAGAATAGCATTTGACCTCCATAATAAGGTGGTAATGCTTACATGATTCCAAGGCAGGTACGTAGCAGCCATACCACACTGCAATATTTTAACTCACGTAGACAGCGCATTGACTTTTTAAGTGTTCCTTATCACTCAAGCAAGTACTTACAGGGTCAGAAGGACCACAGAAGTCTCTGAACACTTTTGGAGTCTCGGGTTGTATAATCTCCATTGCTATGCAAGGACCTGAACACAACTCCGTCACCATCTCCTGGAAGAGAAAAAAGACAGAAACAAATTTGAGCTTCTTTGGGCAGTAGCAAGGGTTGTATTCCTCCCCCAAACTAGATCCAAACTTACAGGACAGGAACAATAAATATTGGTGCATTTAGGAAGACAAAGACATGAAACAAAGATGTCAGTAGTATTCACAACAAAATAAAGTTTCCCATTTTGCTACTTCGTTAAGAAGGTAGGAAATTGAGGTAAATTGGATATTCAGCTTCAACAGGATACCGAACAGCACGCAACAGCAACCATAATACTTCAAATTCTTCTATGGGTACATCCTTATTGATCTAGACCTGGATTTCATAGAAGTATCCCATAACTCATCAAATTAGACTGAATCAATGGAATACACTTTGCTGGGTACAAGCCTGAAAAATCAGATCTGTTCAGCCAGTTCCACAGGCAGCAATGTACTTTGCAATGTTCCCTACAGGGAGCACAGTACACAGCCCATATTTGTTTCCAAATACACACCCGTTTGATGGCTTTAAGTCATTAAAATGTCTCTTGGGCTTTTGGTTCTCACTGTCTTTTCCTCATCTATTAATACAGAAGCTGAAACACACAAGCCAGCAGGACAGAATTGCAAGTGGCCTGTGGCGCAACCTCTTACGGAAAGGGTCCTTGATCTGGCAACATTCTTGTGGTGTACTGTTACCAGAATCTCAGTTACACCAAAAACATCTGTTTCCCTGGAGCCTCCTGGAGAGTGCAGAGACATCATGAGTTCTGAGTGGGTGATGAAGATGGGTCTTAGTTTTCATGAGCTTAAATTAACTCTAGGCACTAGTGGCAATTGGGAGTTTGTTAATTAGAGGTATAGGTTTCACAAGCAGAAAGAACCTATTTTGATGTTCTGTCCAACTTCCTTTTTAAAAACATGCCCTTATAATTGCATACTTGTCTAGAATTTTGGGCAGACAAGTTTTAAACAAAGCCAGACAACTAAAAGAATCAAAACCAATGAGGAAAGGGGAAAGGAAAAAACATTCACAAGAAATAAGGGAGGACAAGCAAGGTACTGCAATCACACCCACCAGCCACGGGAAGGTCAAGGATGAGCCGTAGCAAAGAACAAGAGCATACAGACTGGGCAAAAAAGCAGTAGAAAAAGAAGGATTAAGTCCTTCCCTGCCTTTTATGAACTGTGGTGGAAACTAAATACACAAAGACTACAAGTCAAGCAGTGTTGTTCCAAAGAGTTGGTATCTTCATAAAGGATTCCACACTGAGGGTATGTGCTTAATCTCCCCACTCTGAAGTCAATGGGGCAGAATTTTAGCCAAGTGCTTCTATCATCAACCTGATCCTAGGAAATGTAGGTAGAAGTATTCCTGAGAGGACACGAAAAGAGTGCAGACTAGTTTCATGCCTACAACATGAATAAACATTTTAATTCCAAAAACTGTCTTATCACCAATGGATCCTCTGTTAAGAACAAGTCAAAGGGCAATAGATTTCATTCTGTTAAGAAACAGTAACAGTTACTACAATTTTATTGAATTCTGTCATCTAAATAACTGTTAACAGGAAAGCGGAGAAAAAACAGGCTTTTAACTTTAGTTGAATCAATGGAATTCCCCCTGCAAACTGTGGTTTTCTTGTTCCTCCCTCTTCTGTTGTTTCTGTATCAGCACTGACATCCCACCAGCAACAGCAAACAACGTGAGCAAAGTTACTCCTGACTCCTTCATCACAACACAAAGCTGAGGACTGAAGAACAGCTGCCATCAACTGCAGCACAGAGGCACGTCGTACTATGTGAGACAAGCTTGGTCTACCTTACTCAGCCTCAGCAAGTCCAGAGTTGAATTTAAATAGCAGACCCTGTTTCTCTGGTAAGACTGCCAGTTACGGCTAAATCAAATTTTCTTTAGCTAATAGTTTATTCATCAAATAATATGGCTTGTTGTAAACCAAGACCATTCCTGGAGCTGAATCAAGCTCAAGCACTTTTGATTAACAAGGTAGATTCTGAGCAGACTCAAAATAATCTCTGTCCTTTTCCCCTCATTTTCTATTCTGGCTACAGTAGGAAATACAAAGCAAAACAGCACAAAAACTGATCAATAGTATGCAAAATCCCATGGAGGAGATACCAACAAAGCTAAAATTTTTGGCAACTGTTCAGCTTTCTCTTTTCACAGGGAAGCCTTTATCTGACTGACAAGGGGTAACCAGAAGAAATGGGAATACTGTTTTTGAAAAGGATTTCTGGATGCCAAGTATCTTCTGTGCTGAGTTATTTTGAGATGATAAATAAAATTCAGATCAAAACAGACGGTTCTGAGTCACAGATATAAGAGGTCATATTCTTTCTTCAATATCCTATTTCGCAGTACACGTCTTCCTATTTGGCCTGCACTGACAATATCTATTGCTGTTCTCATATGTGCCTTCTCTGGATCCCTTTACCATCACGATTAGCTTTCCTTCATTTTCCTGTTTCACAGATATCCTAAGTGCACAGAGATATTAGTTTCAACAGAGTGCATCCAGCACATATGGCTTGCAGGACAGAGCCTTAAATTATCACTTTTCTTCAAATCCCATCTAAAACATAACTTATTTATTGACTTACCCTGTTTAAATGTCACTTTCCCTTCTGAGTAACTCTCCAATTATATAACTAAAATTTGCAACTTATTAGGGGGTCAGAGATTGTCCAAAAGAAGATGGTAGAGAATTTCCAACTTGGTTCAAAGCAGAGATTTTTGCAGTATCACAGGATTCTTTAGACCCTGAAATACTGGTAAGATATTACTATATTTGAATTCTGTCACATACCTACAAGTCTGCCTGTCCAATCTTCCTTTGATCCTTGTCAAAAACAGTGTTATTAGAGGAGACTTTTAAGAGTATTCCCCAGTCTGAGGGTGAACTAACAGTGCTCCTAAACTATTTAAAGACAAATCTACAAACCCTGTTTTAGTAAATTAGACTAAAGAATCATAAAGGGGGGAAAAACAGAAAAAAAAAGTGTCATTATCAGAGTAATATAAGTAACTGTCTGGAGTAATATTTGTAATTGTGTAGAAAACTTTTAATAATTCAACCATTTAAAAATTAAGGATAATTTACATAGTACATAGCATGGCAGTTACTATTTGTACAATGAACCAAAATCCTCTGACAGAGGTGATACAGAAATGCAAGCTTGTCTTCTTATATCCCCATTGTTCTATCTGCAGTCAGGAAATTTTATGTTACAGTACAACAAGGTATAATAATATATAGAGTCGTAGATGTCCACTGGGATTACAGCGTACTTTGAACTTCTTAAATTTTCTGAAAATCTACAAAAGTCAGATCAATAAACTTAATAGCTCAAAATGTCACTAGGAAAGCACTAAAATTCAGCAGCCCCATTGTGAACAAAATAATAAATATATATTCCGGTCCAAGTCACTACTGCAATATCAAATCAAACAAACATAAACATGTGCCACATTCTCATTGCCCTACCACTATAAAATAACTTATCTGAGGGAGTTTTATTTCACTCTGTCGTATTTTACAAATCCCTTGGCTAAATAATTTTCACAAAAGGTTCTTCTTTCTTACAACATAGATAGCACAATTTTCAAGATGAGTTAGTTTATTTGAGACAAGCTAGAACTTGTCAAAATCAGGTTCCTAAAAGAAATCCTATCACAATCCCAAAAAAAGGAAAGATGTGACCGCTACCTTGTTTAATCATATTTTATTTCTAAACCGATTCTTCTCAAACTTATGCTTACCACATATTCAGGAACGACACCTTTGTAAATCTCGTAAAATTCTTCCACATTTGTACGCTCCATGTTGAACTAAGAAAACAAAAATGTTAGCCAGTCTGCCTTAAACAACTACAACAAAAAAACACAGACACACCCCTTCTTTAACCAGTAAACATTCAGAATACTCTTTTAAGTTTAACTAAGTAAAAGGAATGGCTGGATAGCTGCAATATGAAGTTTGTCAACAATTTAGCCAATGATGCCACAGGCATCATAGCACACAGTATCTTCTTCCACCTCAAATATAAGGAGACAACATAGTGTTGACTGATGCTACTAAGACATGCAAAAGTATGTGTTTGTTGCACAGTAAAGAAAAGGTGTGTGGTGGGGATTTGAGTCACGGGAGGACTTCAGATCTCGAGAGTTTCACAAAAATCAAAGGGCAGGGCTTACAGGACTACTCTTGGGAATAGTCTCTGTGACAACTTCCTTATACTGCTGAGGTTGATCAGGGTGTCAAAATCCTTTTCATGTCTTTAAAAACCTTCCCCTAAATTCACACTAAATATATATTTTTTAAAAAATTAGGAAGGTTATTAACAATCATTTATCTAATCTTAGCTAGTACATTTTGTAAAGATATCTCAAATTGCTCCAGAAGACACAGATACTATTATCCTCCTCCTAACTATAGGGAAACTGAGATACAGAAAGGTAAAATGTTTTGGCTCAAGGTCACCCAGCAATGAGAAACAGATCAGCTGATCAATCAAATAATAAACACAAATGCTGATCCCAAAACTTGCTACACAGTCTGCACAAGGGTTTTGTATTGCAGGAAAACACCTGTGCATTGCTGTGAAGTGCACACAGCACTTCTCTGACTTCTGTTTATCAGAAAGACATACACAAAAGCAAACCTACCATCTGCAAAGCTGAGATCTGAAATCCTTCATTTATGATGGCTTTTATAATCTTTCCAGATAGGCCTGAAGAAACACACAAAAGACAGTTTTCAATTTTAAAAAGCAGAATTTACAACTGGAAGGTATTTATGCCAATATACCACTTATTTTCAGATAAAAAGAACAGTGTTTGAATAACGCTGTGAGAGGAAGCAAAGAGCAGGGCTGAGTTCATATCCTCTGTTCTCTATGTTCTATCTAAAATGACACGTTGACAACTTAAAAAAACTAAATTCCAAGCAGCTGTTGAATCTCTAGCAAAAAAAAAGGTAATTAGTGAAGCCTTTGCTCTTCTCAGATCAACTACAAAATGCCTAGTTGCTTCAAGATCAAGATTTATATTTTAAATTAAGTTCCACTGGCAATATTGATGCTTAAACAGTAATACATTCAGGGCACAGGCTCCCTATTTTGCTGCTTCTACACAGTGTTTGCCAAGAGTGGGGGTCCGACTTTAAGGCAGATACAATGCAGGATGATAATAAATATTCCCAATAAACCAGCAAAAAAGTTCATCTCTTTTATGGGAAAAACACATTAGTGCAAAATAACCTACTGCTTCTAAGGTTATAACCCACAAATTTGTTACTGCTGATCATCCTGTTTGCTTTATTATCTCCAGAATGCACCCTCAAAGACTGAATGACATTGTAAAACAAAGCTCTAAACTCTGGAGAACAAGAAACACTGTTCCTGCTCTGGCAGGGGTATTGGACTAGATGATTTTTCGAGGTCCCTTCCAATCTCTAACATTCTGTGACTCTGTGAAATGCCAATTCTCCACTTAATGTGTACTTTAGATTTGCCTGTGCTTACAAGATGAGGCCATTTGAAAGTTTATGTCAGCCAAGCACAGCACTCTGTGTGAGTGAATTTCGTAGAATCACTGTTTTTATAGAACATAAATGCCTGTCCTCTAGTACAATTTGTGAGAAACTACACATTTCTGGACATTTATTCAGAGCAGAAGTAATCACAGAAGAATACCCTGTAATGAATGACAACAGCACAATTTGACTCCTGGTCATTAAATGCTTTTATTAACTAGTCTTTAAATTGCAGAATTTTTTAGCACTGCACAAATTTAGTAGATGAGAATAAAACACATCTGGTATCTAGGTTCTAGCATGCTCAAAACCTAAATTGTACACAGTCTGCAGTGTACATAGTCATAGGATTGGTGAGGTTCCTACCACATTAAAAGGTCAGTGGAAGCTCTGAGTAAATGAGACGGATAGTTGGAGGGCTTTCAAAATTGTATTTACAAATGAAAATGAAAAAAAAATGTTCCTGAAGTATCCCCCACCATATTTTCACATTAAGGTTTATGTAGACAAAACTTCCACATATAAAACATTGCATACTTCTTCAAACAAAATCTTCAAACTACTGAAGGGAAACCCTGAGATTTTGGTACGTATTCAGTCCACGCAGCTCCTTGAGCTTATAGACTGTAGAAATAAGAAGAGGCAGGTGCAGTTCCTGCCGTCCCACTATACTACTACACCATGGCTCACTAGCACTGATAAAAGTTTCCTTATAACAATCCTGTGAAAACAAGAGAATATATTTCCCCTTTTTTTTTTCAAGGTGAAAAAAAAAATAATTGAAGCAGCAGAATAAAGGAACTTGGACAGGTTTGCCCAGGAAAGGCAAGACCACATTGGAGAGAGTAACCAGACCTCTAGTTTCTTTTTGTCCACAATGCTGGAAAGGCTGAGCAGCTCAGATGCTTCTGCACACAGGGTCCAGTGAGGCAGCCAGCCTAGAGCCTTGACTTCAGAGATGAATGGCCAGTTTATAAAGGGATTAAGTGACTGGCTGGGAATCATTCAGGAAATAAATAAATGAATAAATAATCAGTGACAGACAATAAACATTTCCTCATTCTCGATTTTCAGAGACAATACTTCCGTTAACAGCCACTGCTTCACAAGAAACCAGCAAAGAGGTAGAAAGGGCAGGGGCAAACACCAAGGGCAACTTGCAAGGGGGGATTGGAACTTGATGACGTTTAAGGTCCTTTCCAACCCAAACCATTCTATGATTCTATGATTCTATGATAAGGCTACCTTGGTATGAGAAAGCTGCTTTGCATGACAGATCTCCATTTTACACTTCATCAGTCAAGAATGGGCAACTTGTATAGGCCTTCACAGATGGCAAGAATCTAATTAAAACAGTCATCAGGTATCAGGTGCTGGGGTACTATGGAGATCTGCTTTTTACAGAACTTTTTTCCTCATCAGCTGTAAGCAAAATCCATGTTTTAAAGAAACAAAGGTGGACTCAAAATATTCAACTTTGTGGGCTGTTTCTCTACTGAAGTCATTAAGATTTTTCTTCTCCGTACAGAGGAGACAGTCTTCTTTAATGATAGAAATAAAGTAGGAATGTATTTTGCAGAAAGGTTTTTAATACAAGGTTCATTTAATAATTAACTGTGATAAACCTATCAAGATTTTTCTCTACGTTGCATTCCTGAGTTCACTCTCATTCGTCACAGCAACAGAGTGCCTTCTTGCTCCAGACAGACTGTCCACATCCGCAACATGCAAAATGCTTAACCAAAGGAATTATTGTCACCATTGTACACATCTAGATGTCTTGCCAAAAAAATTCAAAGTGCCTTGAGGAAGAGGCATGAGATTTCACTTATGTTTGCAAAGCAGAATGTTAGCTCCACTTCCCAGATGTGGGAATTAAGGCACAGGAGGATAAGCAAGTTGCCAGTGGCAGCACAGATCTACAAATCCAGTGACTTGGCCTCCCTTGTCCCAGTTTATGCAATACAAGTATTGCTTCTCCGAGGGACACTTTCCTTTCAAATTCTACCTGAACCAAAACAGAAACAAAAAGCACAGAAGCAATCCACAAGCAACAGAAGAGTGGAAGTGCAAGGCTCAGCTTAAGATCTGTTTCAGGCTTTCAGCCAGGTGAACGACTGAATTGGGACGTGCCCTCTCCTTTGTGGCAAGTAAGGCTGAGGAAAAGAAGACTGAATTAGATAGAGTGCCATTTCAGCAGCTTTCAACATTTTGTTTTCAACTTTAAAATCCAGATCTCTAGTGAAAAAACAACTTTTTAAGGACCCTTCAAACAGGGTCAGTGCACGTTTAAAATGTGATTACAGTAAGAACCCAAATCAAAGCTGCAGATTAGGCATCAGTTATGATGAGTTTTCAGTCACAAAGCACAAAAGAATCACAAGCATTACTAAATACAACTGGGGGAATTTAGCACTAATCCTGACAAATATGAGTGTGTGAGAGAGAGAGAGAGAGCGAGCATACACTTTATGTCTCCTAGGCAGCACTGTGTTACTACGCACCTAAACAAGACAGATAATCTTCCAACATATTTTAACCAGATAAAATGATAAGGCACCAAGACCTCATCAGTTACATTGATCTTCTGCAAATTGTTGCTTTAGAACACACAATATTTGAAAATTGTACTTCACTAAGAAGCAGAAAGTAGCAGTGAAGACATCAGACTGAAAAATGTTACAACTCTTTGCAGAATTATGGATTGCAAAAAAATAAAACAGTTAATGACAGTAACTTTTTAACGTAACAGCACCTTAATTAATGGGATGTAACAGCTCTGTTACTGGGACCTGCCAGTTCCAGCACACTATGAACCACCAGCCCTAGGACTAGGGATGTTACATTCTCTTCCCTTTGTTCTTGGCCGGTTTCCCAATTTAACCATTCCAACGTTAAAAGCTTATTAGGCAAGACAGCAGACTGCCTTCAAAGCAAGTCAAGAACTAGCTTCCTTATCTCAACCTCTCCATGTCATTTTTTTAATACCCTTCCAAGAATTAAAAATAATTCCCCTGGAACAACAACAGGTTTTTGACAGTAATACACAAACTGCCACAACTGATCAGATCAATGATCCACCTAATCCAATAACATATTTCTACAAGTAACTGGCACCAGCTCCTTAAGGTACCACTAACTATAAGTAGTAATTTAATTTCATTTATGTTTCTGACATTTTAAAATGCAATTTTGCTTCACAGTATAATGAAATTGTCTGATTCCTTATTGCCAAGCACTAAGGTCCTGTCCCAAAACTCCAGAGAATCACAATCACGCTTGACTCCGAGCAAAGTCCTTGTTGAATTGCAAAAGAGGAAATAGTGTGACTCAGAGCTGGGCCCTCCTGCAATGTATTTTAGTTGAAGTTCTCACTAACCTTTGTTTCAGACAGCATTGCAAAACACTGTGTAGTAGGAAGCTGACAGATGTCCTTCTCAAAAAGTGCACTTCTTCCCATCAGATGATCAACCCATCCCCTGAAGAACACGGTTTATCTAAACCTAAAAAGAAAACTTTTTCTACTTAGAAATAACGCAACCCTAGGCATTCTTACTATGCAACATAAATACACCATTTCTAGACTCTCCAAAAGTTTAGCCATAGTGATAATCTGCAGCTACTGATCTTCCCAGCCTCACTATGTACTGTATGAAAAGGATAACGAGTCATTTTTGTATTTGCACTCCGGAGCACAAAGAAGTGAGTCACAGAAGGACAGTGAGTCTCCCGAGTGACACACACTGGGCCAACAGAAAGGAGAAGGGGAGCTCAAAAGCTATGCAGCCTAACCATGAGGGGGGAAAAAAGACAAGTGAATGCAGACAGAAGATAAAGAGGAACATGTGGGGACATGATGAGAGAATATTGTTCATAGTGACAGAATCCAAGATTTTCCATCATTCCTCATTTCTCTCTGGGCATTGTATTAAAGAAGAACCTTAAGAAGTTTGAAGAGCAGCTTAACAGATATTTATGGAGAACTCTGTCAACTGGCGAAAATCTTTACAAACAACATTCATTCTTTCAAGCTGTTAATTATCCCTTCTTTCAAGCTCTTAATTATCCCTTAGCACATCCACTCTGATTTTTATTCACTTGAAAAGAATATGGTCAATCACTCTAGACAGGACAGTGTTTCTATGGCTAAACAATTTTAATTTACTTTTGTTTATTTCCTGAGTGTGAACAAAACTAAACATGTTATTTTAGTTGAGACTGTACCACTGGATTATATGATGGCATTCAGTATTATAATTCAAACCATTTGTATGCTTACTAATATTTCTTTCTTTTTTCTGGTTATTCCTACTGAACACTGTGAATGGGACTTTTCATTAATGGTTACAGTTACAGAGTGGAAATGGTTAAAATTATGCCTTGTATTGTGCATTAGCCCACAGTTATGAACAATTACTTTAATCTACTACTGCACTGTCAACTAACTTAACTCTGGAGGTTAAAACCCTCAGGAGATCCCCTATAATCTGCTCCAGTCTTTACTAATTTTATATTCCATTTCCAGTGGAAGACTTACCAACTCACTGTCCTAGACCAATAGTAAACATACTGTAAACTCTATAATTTATTTTCAACTTGTCAAAAGATTATCACATATTCCTATATTCTGTGTCTTGGCTCTTTTCAGACCCAATACCCTTCCTTTCTACTCATGCTCTGATTTGAAAAGGGCAGTAAGAGAAGAGACCTCAAGATATTTATCTTTTGCTCCAAGGTACAGTGAAGTTAAGAGTATGCATGGCTGCATTTTTTAAATTTTTCTAAAATGTTCTCAGAAACTTCTGGTAACAAAGGCTCCATTATATCCCCAGATATCAGGCCAGTGATATACTTTGAAGTTTCATTAATGATTAGATTAAATCTTCTTTCATCTAAATTAGTAAATATGCACATATTTTCCAAATTTACATATAGAAAGCTGCATAGCCCAATCTTCTCCATCTCAGGTTAAATAAATTAAACCTTTCAAGTTTTCATCAAGTTTTCATTCACTAAATCACTTATTCTTTTTGCTTTCAGTTGATTATGTTATTTTTGGAACAGAGTGCCCAAAAACTGGACATGGTACACATATTGGGTTCTCACCAGCATTGAGCAAAACCAGTTACTGAAAAAAACCCCTAGACTAAGTGTGTCCCACACTGTGACCACTGACTGTGCTTATGATATGTCACTATTCCAACCGTTTCTCTGCAGACTTTTCACTGATACCCTTCCAGTTCTTCTCTATTTTGTATTTGTGAATTTATTTTCCCTCCTCCATGGTAATGCTATGCAGTTATTTATATCCAGTTTCATCTTCTTCATGTTACTTCACTTCTGCAGTTCATCAGAAATGTTCTGAATTCTAATCACATCCTCCAAAACTGCAGCAGGTGCTTGGTACCATCTGCAAAAACTGCAAGCATGCTCAGTTCTTCCCCATGCGAGTCATTAATGACAATATTGTCAAGAACTGGCCCAACAATGGGTGATGAGATTTTACCTGTAAAGCCCTTTTAATTTGATGTGTTCATGTCCAGTCCAACGCTCACGAAAACACTTAAAGCTATGCAGACGCCTATGCTGACGCCTATGCTGCACAGATCTAAACATATGCATTACTTTAACAAAGGAAAATGTTGATTTCCTAACAGCAAGGGACTTTGACGAAGGCACCGATATTCAAGTGAATTAGACTATCTGGCTCAGTTTTACCTTCCTTTATGGGAGGAATGCTTAGAGAATTCAGAGATCAATAAAGCATGTTTTCCTTCAAAAAAGATATGCTGGTAAATGTGCATCATATCACTACTACCTACGTGGTTTAAATGAAATTATAGACCCTTGATTAGTCAGTTTCCTTGGTATGAAAGACATTTCATTAGCCTGAAATTCCCCAGACCACTCTTAGAATTCACTTTTCTCTAACCCTTTAAGAATGAATATCCCAAAATGCAGTACTAAAACACTCATTCCTAATGTTTTTTTTTTTTTTAAATTAACACCATCATCCCAGCACAGAGATGATTTTCAGCAACAGGAGCACCACTAATATCAGTCAACTGAATACTATCAGGAAACCCTCTTTCCAGTAGTAGGAGGATACTTATGAGCTTCAGTAAGGACTGTCTGTGCCATGTGACCTGTTTTTTATCTCTGAAGTATACCTCCTTCTCTTCCTTCCAGTCTCAAACTGTCAGAAAGGATTTCCAGATTCAGTTCACCTCCTCCTCTACCTTCCTCTACCTTAATCAATTCAAATGTAAAATATATTTTCCATACTTCAAAAAAATAAATGCCACTTCCCCACTAGCCACTGAAATCCAAAGTCAGTCTAAGCTGGGAAGCCAATGCCAAATTGCTAAAACTTTATGCAGGAAATAATCAAGAAACAACATACGCTTGGTTTCAAAAACAAACATCCCAAGCAAGGAATATCCATCATTAAAACTACAGCAAAGAATTTAAACCACAGGTGGAAGTGGATGGACTACTGTTTTCATGAAAGACAAATTTTTTTCTAAAAAACACTGACAAAGCAGTAAAGTAGGTTGCTTTTATTTTAATCACTTTTTCCTACATACTCTAAAGAGAACAAAAACAAACAAACAAAAACCCATGACCACCAAACATTTCAAGATCCTATATATAATCTATTAAAGGAAAACATAAGAAATAAAGTGCATTTAATTTTGCATAAATACATCTTCCGCCTGGGCAAATCCACCTGCAAAAAAACTCCTTCATCTGAAAGCGTAATGCTTTTCACATGACTGGAGCACTGAGATTGCCGTGTTATATGTGGGCATATCCAGAGGTCACATCTCAAACGATCCACTGTACTTCTTTGAAGCATCTGCAGAGATTTGTGTTCATCCTACTTTTTCTTCCATTTACAGATTTTATCTTCAAATAGTTCCTTTCAGATTTCTAATTGTTAAATGTATCAAGATGCCCCTTTGTACTCAACCTTGCAGACAAGTTACAAAGAAAAGTTCAGAAGACATAATTTCAGAGTACTTATGGGAAAACTGCCTTCCTCATTTTTTCTCAAGTATGAGAAAACAGCTTTCTGAAAACCTTGTTCTACTCCTAAATTTACTGAAAACCAAAATAAGGAGTTACTCAAACTTATGTCTAAAAAACCAGGGTGAAAAAAAAAAATTGGATTCCAGACTTTACAATTTCTAAAAATCTTATCTAATTAATACAAATCATCATCATAAAAAACAACGATACAGATACCTAGTCCTGAGAATGGTGACAGATTTGCACCTCTTCTATCCCATCCTCTTTTCCAGCTTATTTCTTTTCCTAAATACATGAAACTATACTTAGCACACTACAGAGGTCAATCGGACATTTTCACAGTGATGCCTTTTCTCTTTCCAAGAGAAACAAGTATATTGCATGTCAGAAACAGCTCTTCAGTTGTTTTCAGTCAGACAAAAAAATCTACTAAAATTTTAGTCCTTCTCTCCCCACTCTCTTGTAAAGTAGCTTCATTTGAGATCCTACATAAGTAAAACCTTTTTCTGTACCTACTTGAGACCGAACTACTGCCCTTGGTATTCTTTTTGTCAAAGTTAGGTTTGTCTCTGCTTGGAACTACTGCCTCAATTAAAATTTTTCTAAGTCTTCACATAAATAAGGAAATATGATTCTTATGGTTACTTGTCATGCAGCATTTTGTTGATCAATATAAAGGTCTATGAATTTCTAAAGCAGTCCAGTAGGTATTAAGCTAAGATAGGGGAGCTCTGTAAGATTTATCATCTACCCAGAACAGGTCTAAAACCACATTTCCACAGAATATCTTTCCGACATGGGAAGAACCCACACCTGGCTCCTTTTGTTTTCTATGAGACTTAAATTTTAGTTGAAGAATAATGTGGAAGACAGCACTGTAATTATTATTATTTTTATTACAAAAGAGGGACCAGGGTTTAACTTATCAGCAACATTAGAACAAAATCTCAAGCTTAACACATACTAGGAGAGCAAACTTGTCTGGGTAGCCAGTGAGCCCTCTAGGAGCCCTCAAGACCACAGATGCTTCCTTACCTCCAGGCAGGGCTTTCAGTTTGCATCAGGTCCAATGAATTCCTGACTAGCAGTTCTGCTTTTCAAGTTCATGGCACAGTTCTAGCCCCAGATTTGGTTTTGACAAAACTGTGAATTCAGGAGAGCCCATGTCTCAGCTTGGGAGTGCGGAAAAGGAAGGCAGGATTTCACCTCTCGAGCTCTGTGCCGTAACCTAATTACAAAATGTGAAATATAACAAACTTCTGACCTCAGCCTTTATAGCCTGATCATCATTACTTTCATCATTTTTTCCCTGATTGTTTTTCAAAGGAATTAAGTAAAAGCCACATCAAAGATGCTTTAAACCAGTCATGAAATACCAAATTCTAATTCCTGCAGCAAACATGACTAAACTGTTACACATAAATACATTAAAGTTAATCCCACCCAGTGATCTACAAGGTGCTATTTCTGCCAACGAAACAGTCGAGTCATATCTGTCCTCTGGGCATTAAACTGAAGTTCATCCATTTTGGTGCATTTACAATTTTGGTTTCTGAGCACTACTGTTAATACCTCCAGATGGGGAGGACATGAGGGGAATTACAGAAAGATAATGTCTAAATGATTGCAACTGTGACGTTGTATCTGAATTATCAGAATCTCCAAGCACAAGAAGCAGCAAGTGGGTTACAGAACACAAGATCCACACTAAAACTCTACAATTATTAAACAATTGAGCCTTACAACCCTAATCAACACACTGAGGAGCTGTGCTTACTAGTTACCATCCTCCTCTACTGACAACTGGTCTCAAAAGAGAAGGAGGAAGGTAAAAGACACTGAAAAGCATGGCAGACTCCAGAGGGGTCAAACCACATCGTGTCTCACCGACACATCCCTGGTCAGAACAAGTCTGCACAGAGTAGCATCAGGTTGCTTTTGCGTTCTTTAAGCTCCTGATAATGAGGAACTGGACAGCTCTTGCAAATCCTCTTCAGGGTTAAAATACAGCCATCTCATCATTGCCAACTTTCCAGATAGCCACTAGAGACTGGGCTAAAGCTGTCTAGTCCAGAGCACTAGGCTGTGTTGCCTTCAATGGCCTTCCCAGCTGTTTTCCCATCTGTGATCCTCCACAGAAGACATTACACTGACACCAGACTGACAAAATAGCTACTGCCTTACTTCTTTAAGAGGTGTGTATGATACATGTTCCTAGAGGGCCAGTGATACCACCCCTCCAGCATTGCCAGCACCCTAGACAGCTGAAGTTAAACTTTGCATAACTCCCCTGACACCCTTTATCAGGCCTCAGGGTTCCTCTAGAGCCTGGCAGACACTTTTGGTACTGTCCCTTACAGGACTTATCATGTGTGTGAGCGCTGCGCCAGGTCCTGCTGCAGGTGGTCGGGGGGCTGCTGCTGAGGCTGCCTAGCAACAGATGTTTCTGTATGCCTGTCAGGAGAGGGTCAGCAAGGCCAGAGATAAAACCAGCAGTGATTTTCCACTGCTTTGTCACTGGATAGGAACTCTATAAACCCTCTACGGTAATCAAAGTCAGTTTCTAAGAAAGGACTCTGCCCGAGAATTAACCAGTGTAAACTAGAGATTAGATCCAGCCTTTTGACAGCAAGGTAAACTTGCTGAAAAGCTTCCTAGCTTACAGCTGTGGTTAAAGCAAACCATCTTGCAGGATAAAAAAAGGGAAGATTTTTCCTTCTAAGAATCCGTTATGAAAGGGACTCTGGAGGAGAAAGAAACACTAGGAAAAGGACTGGAAAGGAAAATTCAAATCACAAATTCCATCAAATGTTTCTCCATAAATAAAGACTAAAGCTCTGTATAAGCTCAAGCATGTAAGTGAAACTTCACGCAATTGTACATGTGTAATGAGGAGATTATATTCATGGTAATTAGATAATCAAGTTCAAAGCCTCAGCAGCACAAGGGAAATGGCAAAAAGGTTTATTTTTAGATACTTGATACTGAAAATTTTTGGAGCCCAAATCAAATCTGCAATGCATAAGAGGCTCTGCTGCTTTGACCCACATAAATTCCTTTCCAGGCCTCTGCCAAACCACCTTCTCACACTGACAGACACAGAGGATTTCCTTTTCTCTCCAGCTGCTGTGTTTCCATTTACACTCTCCCCATCAGAAACAGCAGGATGGACAGCCACAGCTAGAAGCACTGTTGCTAAGGGTAAATTCTTTATTTTAAGACCATGCAGTCTCCTACATGCAATTTTGCCAAAAGGGCAGCTCACTAGTTGCTATAGCACCTACTTTGACTGAGATACAGGAGATGTTGCTGGCATAACCAGACTGTCTCAGGTTATCACTGAATATCGTTGCTAACAGTTGTGTTAAAAGAGAGATGAGATGAGATGAGATGAGATGAGATGAGATGAGATGAGATGAGATGAGCAGGGTCTCCCTGCTCTGTCACAAATCGCGACGCCCTTCCTTTCTCAAACTTTCTGCCTACAAAATGCACAACCCCATGGGGCCAACCTGCTCCACTACTGTGTCTCTGCTCTCTAATTCCTAAAGCCAGGCTTCTCCCTTCTTGTCTGCCTATTTCAGACAAGCAGCTGGGAGTTCTCCTGAGCAGATTGTTTGGTCCCCCTTAAACCCTTCAGCACAATATTCCCTGATTCCAAAGCAGTCCGCACAGAGAAGGAGGAATGGTGGCATTTCCACAGAGACAGTCTGCCACTGGATACACAGCATGCTCAAAATTTAAAGAGCTTTAACATTTATAGGAGGTAAAGGCTATGTGCCTTCAACTTCAAAATGGGCTGTTTAGTTATGAGAGAGTAATCTCAGAATTTAGACTTCTGAAAACTGTTGCAAAGCTAGCGCACAGCTCTCTGTTGTACATGGTCCTTCCAACTGTGATGATGCAAAGTGCTTCATAAGAAGACCAAAAGAGGTGCCACTCAGTGATACCTCTGTTGTTACTCACAAAAATAGGCTGAATGAGAATATGAGAAAGACAAAGCAAGACAGAAGAGGACAGGCTAAGAAACCCAAATCCTCACCCCTGTGACACTCCCAGCCCACTGGGCTGATGTCAGAGAGTTCCTGCAGCCCTTGTGAGTAAGCATTCATCTTGCCTCCTGCTGCAGACTGGTACCAGTCCAGTCACAATATGAAGGCACACCGGTGGTGTCAGCAAAAGAGGGAGGCCACGGCCCAGCTACAGTGGCTCTTCCCTTCCCTAAGCCAAATTTCCTGTCAGAAGCCAAATTTCCTGTCAGAAGCCAAATTTCTGGAAAGTTTTACAAGACCACCTCAGTCTTATAATCTCTTTAAGAGCTGCAGCACCTGTGGCTTTTGAAACATCCAAAGTAACAAGAGAATAGGCAGAAACAACGGAGTTTAGTAAGGTAGAAGTATAGCAGTCCCTGAACTATATCATTCTTGATATTAATTTAGAATTGATAAAACGCTTTGCTGACTTAGAAAATTCAGTTTTTATTTCTTCGTTCTGTTGAGGGTAGTAATCAAAGCTGTATGGATGGAGAACGTTCACAAAAAGCACACTTTGTCTTTCAAATTTTAGTTGCCGTTTGGCAGCTGTGGTCTGCCTTTCCAGCCCTCTGTAGTGTGAGAAAAAGGACTATAGAGTAGATACTATGGTCAGCTTTAGTCCAGTCTTTCTAGTAGTCACATTGCAAAGCTGGGTATGCACTTACATTTTCTGTTTGTCTATACCCCTACCTCTTTCTCTCTCACTACCCCCACCTTCCCCAGACACTCATACTCCCAGAAGGGACTGCAAACAGGGCCAGAATTTGTCCTTTAGTGATTCAGAAAAATTCTGAGAAGTTCAAGAGAAAAAAAAGTAAGTAACAGACAGGGCATCATGAAATCTACAGAAATGAAGACAATTAAAAGTAGGAAGGGACAACTTGAGCTCACTAAGAGAGAGTCTGAGCCCCAAGATGTAATATAAGTTATACCTTAAGTATAGTTATAAGTTATACCTCATAAGTATAAGAAAGCACAGCCCAAGCCATCCCCTTTGCTATTTTCACAATCAAATTAAGGATCCTAACAATCCCATCATGGAAAAGTTTATCCTCTGCAAACATTTAGCTAGGTAAGATCATAGTCCCAACAGCTGCCCATATTTCTGTAAAGGGAACATCACTCTGTCTTTGCTGCACGGCAGACTTATCAGTAGCAGATACCTCAAAGAGATAACAGGCATATTATCAGCAGTGAGCGCGAGACTCTTTCTTGTGAAAGCCTTTTTTTTTTCCAGCAAGCTCTCCAGACATCTCACTTGAGGTGTGAAAGGCCTGGAAACTGCTACGGCCACTTCCGCTGTTTCCATTTCTGCTATCCACAGAGAAGTGATTAAAATGCTGCAGTGTGCTCTGCATCTTACTAAGAAAAAATCTCAGTGCTCTCACATGGCAATATTATTCTGCACTGAAAAATACTGTTGCAGTGCCAGAGCCAAAATATTTTATTGTACTCACTGATCCTACACATAATCCTGTATCTAAGTACAGGATGCAAAAGTGAGATGATTTTTGCATGGTAACAGTTGGGTATTAAACATTTCCAATACTCATACAGTGAGCTCACAGGGCATTCTCCAGCACAGAAAGCATCATGGAGTCTGACAAATGCTTTAGGTCTTTGGCTCACTTCATGGAGTGAATAAGCCTCTTCTACTTTCCATCCCCACTGCATTCAGCAAAACAAGATTCATACCAGCACAGATCTCCCTTTGTGAATAGGTTTAACATAATGTGTTACTGAGTGAGCAGAGGGCCACACAATATGGCCAAGTGTCCTGACTTCACTCTGCCATGAGGATGTTACCCTTCAGCAGATGAGTGTAGTGCGCAGACAGGAGCAAGGACACTGTAAGCTGTCACAGTAAGATTCATCAAATCTCATGTATATTTTTATTGTATTTTTTTTCACCTCTCACTTCTTACTCTGAAATTAACAAGCATCCACATGGAAAGCACATGACCCACTCTTCATGGAACTGAACTGCAGAAATACTAAAGGTGTACGAAAGACAAGGTATTTGCATACTTTTGCATGTACTATGAAATATATCCTGTGCTCTTGCAGCCTCATTCTCCCAAAAAAGGGCATAGGAATGATCATGGATACAATGAAGGACACACTGTTTCCATCTCCACTACCTGCATTGCTTACCTTCATTAACTGCATGAGGCTTAATAATGCAACAAGTACAGTTCGTGAATTTTGCACTGTTGACTGGTCCGCGACCTCCACTGGAGGGAAAGAACAACTCCAGCTCCTGAAAACAATTGTAATTGAATACATTTTAGTTTGATCTAGCTGCATACATCAGCTTTCACCAAAAGTAACAACATCTGAAGTATCCATAGTCACAGAACGCAAAAGTTAATTATAGATTTTTGTGCTACAAATACTTTTCCCCTATAATATTCTCCCAAGTATATCTTTCCTTCTGTGGCACCATTCCTACAATCATAAAACCATTATTTGAATATTTCTTGCAATGTCCGTCTTTTCAATTCCACAATGCAATCCATTACTGTTCAGAGCATTCAAAATGCTGCTGCCACAATCATTTGGTAAAGGTGTTCCCAGCTTCCTGATTTCTCTCTCTTTCCTCAGTATCTTTCCCAAATCCACTCCCATATGTATATAATATATATCTTCCCTCTTATCACATAATCTTTTCCACTATATGAGCAAAAACGCAAATACCATCCATTTCTCAGTATGTTTTCTTTCCAGGTACAAAACTGACCTCCACCCCATTTATTTACAACTTTTTTTTTCCTTTTTTGTCATAAACAGCTAAACTTTGTCTAATATTGTTGACTCACTCCTCATGCCTTATTGACCCTATTTTTTCTTTTTTTAATCTTAGTGAATTGAAGCTGATGGACTCAATTGCTCTTATTTCTGGGATGAATCAAAAGAACCTCTTCGCCTCCAGCCACATCCTTTCTTCCCACCATCACTCTTCAGATATCATATAGCTTGGGTCTTAGACTATACATACTGGCACGAGCTTGACAGACAAGCTTCTTTCCTCAGGGATATTTTCTCTCTGTTGATTGCCAGCTTCACACTTTTTCCATACCAACTATTCACATACATGACACAACCTGCCAATAAACATTAGTCAAATGCTTGAAACACAGATTCCATTTCAGACCTATTGGTCAAATTCAGTAAGAGAATGGATGAATTTCTATTTAATAGAAATAATAATATCCTGGAGATACTACTACTGAATCCATCTGACTTTTTCCTGTATAACAGTAGCAGTGCCATTTCCTGGAATTGTGTCATTTAATTTACTAGCTCAATACAGATGGAATAGACTTTGCTATCTTCCAGTCTTTAGCTCATAGCACTCTGATGATTCCTGTGATCCTTACTTAAACAATTATACAAATCAAACTAATGGATCTTTCAATAGAAGGGAAAAGGTTTTTTTTTGTTTTTCTCCTAGCAAATGATCCACATTTTAAGTGGACGTATCTGAGACAAAAGGGTTCATTACCTACATCCTTCTACTGTTAAAATGCTGCATGTTCCGAAGTCCTTGTCCCACTCTGTTAACTAATGTTTACTCTAAAAGAAGCCAGGAAAATGCAGCAAAATATTTACAATGTTTAACAATTTGTCTTATCCATTAAAAATCATAAAAGGGAACTAAATAATGCTGAAGGACTAAGATAATGAAATGCCAAACTAAAACCAAGTGAAGCCTTAAAAAAAAAAATTATTTTCCTTTCCCTTTATTCCTGATGTAAACAAATTCCAAAATTTGGCCTGCAGAGAGACACCAGCTTAAAGTATACCAGAGACATGCTTTCACTTGTCATTTAGCCTCCAAAGGAACAATTCAGTCTTCTACTATAAGTGTTCAGTACATTCATTAGATGTGGCTGGGACTCTGGTTTTCCTTCAGAAGAGCTCATTTAGGTCCCTTTATCTTATTGTAGTCGACCGGCAGAGTTCTTAGTAATCAGCGCGAGGGGCTCTTTGCAGTCAGCGCGCGAAGTTCTTGGACACCACCCAGACGAGCCAATTATGATGAAAGTGTAAGCCATTTATTGTGTGTTGCGCACATGCTTTTATACAGAGCTCTTTCAGATTTGGCAGCTACTGATTGGATACAATAATTCAAAATTCTTAATAACAAAATCACTACTGGCTACTTTCAATCCTGGGAACGTAACCTTCGAAGCTATGTCAACACAACCTCTAAAATAACTTAGTTGTGCTAATAAATTTCTCTCAGTTTCTCCTTATCTTTCTCACGTCCTGTATAATTGCATGCCTCTGCACATCTGGTTGCTTTTCTTCTTTCTCAGGATCCTTATAATTACGAAGCCTAAAGTTAGTATCATAGTTAAAACTCTACTTCAGCACAAAGCGCCCCTACACTTATATTTATTTCTTTTCAGCAAAGCTTCTGCAAGGTGCAGCCAACTAGTTTCCATGGCAACTGCTATACAGCCATATAATACTGGGCCTACTAAATTAGAATAGGCACAGGAGTATTAAATTCACAATTTTGATTGATTTGTTGAAGACTGGTATCAGTAACACCATAAAAGATGCAGATACCTGCAAAAAATCAGTAAAATAATCCCAGAGTCATCAAAATACTACAGATGAATGGGGCCTTCAAACAGCATTTCAAAAATAATGAAATGTAAGAACAACAAACTTAAGCCAAAGCACATACATATGCACCTAATCAAAATTTTATGCTAATAGATACTCTTTCCTACACCCTTAGTTCAAAAGCTGGAACAGTTGTCATGGCAGTACACAGGAACAAAGAGAAGCTTTCACCCTTGTATATGAAGACGTAGCTATTTAACCAGAACTACAAAGACTTTTCTGACTAAAGTTCTCCTTTATCAGAAACGATCAATTTAATCCAAGCTCCTTCTGACTATGTACCATCTTCATCAAGTCTGCCAGCAGAAAATGTTCTTCAGGTCCAGCATATAATTTCTTGTCAAAACCACAGGCACACGTAGAGGATCCAGTAGCCCAGGCATGGTGCAGATAAGAAAGATGAATGCTTGCCCAGCAGAAAACCACCGCTTTGCAGTTAGCTTGCTAAGCTATACAGCCTAACAGCCAGCCAGAAGAAGAGGCCGACCAACTCTGCCCTCACCACCAGGATATAATCTCTACACGTATTTTCTAGCATACAGTACTTGTCAGCTTATTAGGTATTTTGGGGCAGGTCTCTCTCCAGCTGTGCTACTGCAGCTGTTCCAATTCAAATAGAGGAAAGACTAGGATCAAGGAAGCAACAGCTGGTATCTTTTCCCCACTGGTCTAGAGCTAAGATATCACAGCACAACACCAATCGATCATGAGGTAAACTTTATTCTTGCCATCATTTATCAGCATGTCTACCCCACAACAATGTGCACAAATAGTCACCTCAGTAGAAACGCTAGTAATATCTGTCACTCAGTCTCAGGGCTTTTTCTTAGCACTAAGGAAAGACACACTGCAAACCAAGCAAAAAAGAACCGAGGTCCTCAAAGCCAGGCCCACAGTATTACCTCTCAAAACACAAAGCAATACAACATTGCCTGTCTTCATAATTATTCATTCTGAATAATGACAACAGTTGGCTGCAGACAGAGGATTAGTGAGGACTGTGGAGAAGAACAGATAAGTGAAACACAGGAGGGCACAAACTGATATAATTGTTTAATCCCTTTCTTTTTATGACCAACATTAGTAGTCTATAGGTAGATTATGCAGACTATGCAATTAGTGTTTATGATGTACAGAAGACATTAAAAATGACCAGGCACGCTCTCCTGATCAAACTGCCCAAGGTTCCCCTTCTGTGACAGAGATAAACAAGATTTCTGTTTTCAAACAGTTTATGTTTCCATGCTAAAAAGGACCCATGAAGAATATCTAAACTAGTTCTGAACTCAAGTGGGTAAAAAAATGAGGAATTCCTGACTCAACTGTTACCAGATAAAGTAAAAACAAACCTCAGGCAACAAACAGTCAAAAACTTACTTGTGCAGCTGAAGCAACTGAATCTGGGCCATGAGCTGCATTTCTTAGGCCATCGTGTCCGAAGTTCGCTCTAATGCTGTCTGGTGCATCAGTCTGAGCCACTGCAGAGTTTGCTGGCCCCAGTAATGTTTTCCATTTACAAACTGCATCATCTCCTAAGATTTCCATAGCAACAATGGGACCACTTGTTATAAACTGGAGAAGCTCACTGCAAAATGGGAAGAGCACATGATGATCCATGCTACAAATTAAAAACAACAAAAAACATATGATCCAGTGGAGATGCCCAGAACTGAACTCTGAAAGGCCTTGAGCAACCTGATATAACTTTGAAGTTGTCTCTGATTTAAGGAGGCAGTTGGACTAGGTCATGTGCACACATTCCCTTATTATGGCTGTAGAAAAAGAACCAGACAATACAAACTCACTAAATCTACTGTGCAGTATATTAGATTTCAAAATAATTTTTAAAAGATCAGTACTGGCAACAGTGAAAGACAACCTGTCAACCATTTGTCTGACAGGAACAATTCCTAAGCATATCTCTTCTGCACAGCAGGATTTCAGGATCCTCACACATGTCCTGTGTGTACTCCCCACTGACACAACTTCAGCACTGCTGTCAGGATGGGTTGCTCCACTGCCCCATGGATCTCTCCCATGGATTTTGCCCAGACAAAATCCAAAGTGGGAGAGAAGGGAAAAGCAAGATTTGGAAAGTTTGTGGGGGAGAGGGGACTTAATCCCAAAGTAAGTTATCACATCCTGGCACAAGCAGAAGTCAACTATTTTAATGAGACGGATCTGAGTAAGGAGAAGAGATTGTCAGGAGCAGCCTGCCCCCTGTCCTGACCACCTCCAGTTACACAGAAAACAACCACTCAAAATTGGAAAAACGAATGTTCTACTTAAAAACAAAATAAAACACCATAACTATAATTCTATATCTTTATAAAACATGTATACCAACAAGCCTGATTTTTCACTGTGTAGTCTGAACAGAACCAACAAAGGGAAAAGTTGACTCAATGCTTTTTGTATTACTTTCTTAAAAAAAGAGCTTTACAGAATTATAACTGTGGATGTGTGTGCTTCTCCAACCACCTTCTTCCTAATGACCATTTATGCAATGAGCAGTAGGCAAGAAGAGAACTCCTACAAGTTCTTTGCTAAAGGATCGATATTAAAACTATGAAAAGTTACATTAACATAGAGAAACTAGACAGGGAAAAGCTATTAGGACTCAGGTTCTGTTGGTCAGAGAATGCTTGTTTAGGACACAGTTAAATGGCTTGGACATACATACACCCAAGAAAAATGCAATTTCTACAATACTGCTTACTATGCAGACTAATCCTTAATATTAAATAATTTTTTTAAAAAATTAATTATTTAATATGAAAAATATTCTTTTCCAAACAAGTAGAATTGCTATTTTTCCCTACTATTCACTAGACTTACATTGACTAGAGAACTTCCAAATTAAATCTGAATTTAAATACAAGTAATACAATGCTAAATATAAATGAGTCAGAGATTTTACATTTCACTGTCTTGAAGGTTCTTGTTTTCTTAGATTTGTAATGCTTTATAACTATTTGTTTCTAATTTAGAGAAAAATCCTATACAGAAAATGTAGCCAATAGGACTGTAGGATGGGAGACAGGCACTTCAGAGTGGACAAAAGCTATAGTTCCTCGGTTGATTACTATTAGTGTAGATAGACATCTGTGAAATAACACTACAGGCAAAATTATTGCTTATTGATCAACATATTCAAGTAGGCTTACTGAGCAAAGAAAAAGCAATTCTAAACCTTCCTCTGACCTCCAACTGGCCAGAATAGCCTGGGGCCATGTCTCTGTGAAGGGATTGAGTTTGGACCCACAATACACTAGTTGCTGTTGCAGGAGAGCAGCTGGCAGATCCTAATACTCAAGCACTTCATGACAGTACCAAAAACAGGTCTTTTGACCAAGTAAGTGCAAACCCAGGTTTCAACATGGCTGAAAAACACAAGGTAGAGCTTCACCTTCTTCCTAAAAGAGGTAGACTGCCAAATAATCCAGAGGGAGGAAAAGAAAGTTGTTTGTTTGGACTTTCAGGTAAAGTAGAAACGACACAATCTCTGGGTCACAAGCATCAATCCAGTCAATTATGGAAAGACTAAGGTTTTTCATGTCAGGTGGAGCAGTCTAGCATCATGGAAGTTTGGTGTTTTGTCCAAGAGTAGCAGTAAAGTAAACAACTACCCCATGCACTATCCTTTCAGTTACTTATGATTTGGGATACTTGCTACCAAATGAATTCTCACAGCTATGTGTTCCCCCCTAATTCTCATTACCTGCAAGCTCCACCCTGATCCTGAAGATGCTCCTTCCCTTGGCTTTGAAGTTTCAGATTGCTAGGAGCATTTTCACTTCTGAGAGACCAAAGACATTCCCCTGATATCATCAAGCTGTAAAGACTGTGAGTTGAAGCCTTGGATAACCAAAATAAGGGTCTGTCCCTGAAGGAAGGTGAACAGGGTGCATACTTTGCAAAGGGCTCCACTCAACTAAGACAAGTTCTGATTTTCCCATGGTCCTGCAGTACCAAATATGGTAAATGAATCCTGTGCATTCAATAAATAAGCTTAGTGCATGTCAAGCTGAAACTGATATACCTACTTGTAAAAAGGTTTTGATTGATGGTCTACGTAGAAATCAGCTGCTTCTTTTCTGGAAGAATAAAAAGATACAGACATAGCTATATAGAGATCGATATACACACATACACATATAAAACCTCCTGAAAACCACCAACTATCATTCATCAACATGTTTCTAAAGGTAATGTCTTCCCAAGCTGGACATGACCAATAGCAGAAACTACATTTAACTTCCTGTCATATTAATGTGGCTACAGGTGTAGCTTGCAGCTGACGACTCCTTATGCTCCTGCTCTGGGAGGGAGGTAATCACTGAAGCCTGTAGCATGGATTTTCAGGGTCGCTGATGGTCCCCCACATTCTCAGGTTGAGAAATAAATGCAGCAGAGTCACTTTCTTGCCTAGCCATTTACTGTTATGTTGTTTTCATCTTTCATCTCAGTTTGCGTGTGTATGTTGGTTAATGAAGATTGGCTTTAAAGCATAAATAAGCAATCTATTTGCTTCACTGGAACTTATTTCCTTATCAAGGCTAGTGTTTAATTACACTGGTGCACAACAGAATGTGGTATAACATGGTTTCTATTTAGTACCCTCAAATGTTACAAGTCATAGAGGCAGCACAGTGCCCTCCAGACTAAAACTTGCTTTCTCCCTCACTTTCCCACTCGAAAACCCAATTTGGTCTTGCACTTCCCTTTGAGGAACACAGCAGTTACCACACGCCGCTCTCCCGCAAAGCAAGGGAGTTTCTGTAACAAGGAGTGCGCACTACATTGCCAGGCAAATAAAGGCCACTAGGCATACACAGTATGTCTGTACCACAGCTGCTACTTAGCCTTTACTCAGAAACTGCAAGAAAAAATATACCTTTTTCAGACAGGGTGGTGGCCCTCTCCAAGCTCTACGTTGCCACAGCCACACTGCTAGCAGCACTCAGCTCAGCTACCCAAATACACAAGTTTCAGGGACCATGGTGCAGACCCACCACCATCAATCCACCAGTGGGCACACCATTCTGTGGCTTTTCACCCCACTACCCCCAGCAGCTAGCCAACCTACTCTCTTCCTTGCTTTTTTCTCCAGCTGCTTCTCATGTTTAACTCTTGGTTACTGAACTGCTTTTTCTGCATGGCAATAGCTAGAAAAATCCATGGGGGTTTTCAAGTCTAGCCCTGTTATTTTGCAGCTTCAAAAATCCATTTCAGAAGCACAAGCTTGGTCTTGGCTTGCTCCAAATCCTGGGATGTACCACTTGCTGAAGCTGGAATTTCTGGAGGACAAGCTCTTCAGAAGGACTGACAGGTGAAAGCAAGCAATATCGCTCAGCCCTAGTCTGAGTACAAAGTTCAAAATCAAAGCAGAGCTGCAGGGAGACTAAAAGATTTCCACCTGGAAAATTGTTTTTACATGCAGAAGCAGCCTTCTGATTTTTTCGGGTCTCCATGATTTTGCTCACTTTGAGCAGCCCTGTTTACTGAAAGGCATTATTTGTGTGTTTTTCAAATCAAATAACCGGTTCCAAGTCTGAACAAAGGCATGGTTCTGTCATCTGCAATGCAACTTTTCACATCTATCTCCCATTTGCAGCCCAGACTTAAGCCCAATATTGCCAGAGGAAAGAAATAACCTCAAGAAGAACCTAAGAAGAATTTAATTTTCTTAACCTTGACAAATATTTGAACAGTCACAGCTTTCTCCAGCTTTTTTATCAAAATGACCACCTGCAAATTGGAACGGGTTTGTTGTTTTCAGTTCAGTGTATGAGCCATTCAAAATTCAAAAGATTTTAATTGTCCATACAGCTAATATGCTTTCCTTCTATTTCATAACTAAGGCAGAAATATGATATGCTATGCACAGGAACTCTTGCAATCTCAAGCTTCAAACATACACTCTGCAAATAGCCCAAAGTTTTTGCTTCATTACTTCACCAGAGAATTCTCTTTTGAAACTAATTCACCAAATAATTTTGGAAAGGAAATATGAAAAAGGTATGCAAATGGATTAAGTATTATAATTTCTGAATGTAAAGAAATATTTGAGGCATATACTTCTGAAACAAATTGAGCTCTACTACTCAGTTAAGACTGCAATAAATATAAAACTGTAGTTGTGCTGTATAAACTTAGTTACTTTTTTACTTAATCTCTCTCATTAGTTCTTTGCTTTTAAAAAAATGGAAAATAGTGTTCATCTGCAAATAGTAGACTGAACTGACATATGATTAAATGAAGAGACTAGGGAGCTGCTGTGTCAAAGCAGGTGCCTGCCCTCACTTTCACATCTTGGCTAAAATTTTTACAGAAGGCATGAACCTACTTAACAGTGATTGCCAGACAAATGTCAGTAATATTCCTTTAAAGAAAGCAGTAGATTATGATGCAAAGCCTTTAACACTGTCCCACATGACATCCTTGTCTCAAAGTTGGAGGGACATGGATTTGACAGAAGGACCACTTGCTGGATAAGGAGCAACCACCTGAGTTGTGGTCAAGGGCTCAATGTCCAAGTGGAGACTGGTGTAAAGTGGTGTTCCGCAGGGGTCAGTACTGGAACTGCTGTTGTTTCACATCTTTGTAGAAGACATGGACAGTGGGATCAAGTGAACCCTCACCAAGTTTGCTGATGACACCAA